>NC_092088.1:104149570-104312070 GCF_045679555.1 Salvelinus alpinus
TCCCCCCCCTCCACCTATAGTCCCCCCTCCCTCCACCTATAGTCCCCCTCCCTCCACCTATAGTCCCCCTCCCTCCACCTATAGTCCCCCTCCCTCCACCTATAGTCTCCCTCCCTCCACCTATAGTCCCCCTCCCTCCACCTATAGTCCTCCCTCCACCTATAGTCCCCCCTCCCTCCACCTATAGTCCCCCCTCCCTCCACCTATAGTCCCCCTCCCTCCACCTATAGTCTCCCTCCCTCCACCTATAGTCCTCCCTCCACCTATAGTCCCCCCTCCCTCCACCTATAGTCCCTCCACCTATAGTCCCCCCTCCCTCCACCTATAGTCCCCCTCCCTCCACCTATAGTCCCCCTCCCTCCACCTATAGTCCCCCCTCCCTCCCTCCACCTATAGTCCCCCTCCCTCCACCTATAGTCCCCCCTCCCTCCACCTATAGTCAACCCCTCCCTCCACCTATAGTCCCCCCTCCCTCCCTCCACCTATAGTCCCCCCTCCCTCCACCTATAGTCCCCCTCCCTCCACCTATAGTCCCCCCTCCTCCACCTATAGTCCCCCTCCCTCCACCTATAGTCCCCCCTCCCTCCACCTATAGTCCCCCTCCCTCCACCTATAGTCCCCCTCCCTCCACCTATAGTCCCCCTCCCTCCACCTATAGTCCCCCTCCCTCCACCTATAGTCCCCCTCCCTCCACCTATAGTCCCCCTCCCTCCATCTATAGTCCCCCCCTCCCTCCATCTATAGTCCCCCCTCCCTCCACCTATAGTCCCCCTCCCTCCACCTATAGTCCCCCCTCCCTCCACCTATAGTCCCCCTCCCTCCACCTATAGTCCCCCTCCCTCCACCTATAGTCCCTCCACCTATAGTCTCCCTCCACCTATAGTCCACCTCCCTCCACCTATAGTCCCCCCTCCCTCCACCTATAGTCTCCCTCCACCTATAGTCCACCTCCCTCCACCTATAGTCCCCCTCCCTCCACCTATAGTCCCCCTCCCTCCACCTATAGTCCCTCTCCCTCCACCTATAGTCCCTCCACCTATAGTCTCCCTCCACCTATAGTCCCCCTCCCTCCACCTATAGTCCCCCTCCCTCCACCTATAGTCCCTCCACCTATAGTCCCCCCTCCCTCCACCTATAGTCCCCCTCCCTCCACCTATAGTCCCCCTCCCTCCACCTATAGTCCCCCTCCCTCCACCTATAGTCCCCCTCCCTCCATCTATAGTCCCCCCCTCCCTCCACCTATAGTCCCCCTCCCTCCACCTATAGTCCCCCTCCCTCCACCTATAGTCCCCCTCCCTCCACCTATAGTCCCCCTCCCTCCACCTATAGTCCCCCTCCCTCCATCTATAGTCCCCCCCTCCCTCCATCTATAGTCCCCCCCTCCCTCCATCTATAGTCCCCCCTCCCTCCACCTATAATCCCCCTCCCTCCACCTATAGTCCCCCCTCCCTCCACCTATAGTCCACCTCCCTCCACCTATAGTCCCCCCTCCCTCCACCTATAGTCTCCCTCCACCTATAGTCCACCTCCCTCCACCTATAGTCCCCCTCCCTCCACCTATAGTCCCCCTCCCTCCACCTATAGTCCCTCCACCTATAGTCTCCCTCCACCTATAGTCCCCCTCCCTCCACCTATAGTCCCCCCTCCCTCCACCTATAGTCCCCCCTCCCTCCACCTATAGTCCCCCTCCCTCCACCTATAGTCCCCCTCCCTCCACCTATAGTCCTCCTCCCTCCACCTATAGTCCCCCTCCCTCCACCTGTAGTCCCCCTCCCTCCACCTATAGTCCCCCTCCCTCCACCTATAGTCCCCCCTCCCTCCACCTATAGTCTCCCTCCCTCCACCTATAGTCCCCCTCCCCCCACCTATAGTCCCTCCACCTATAGTCCCCCCTCCCTCCCTCCACCTATAGTCCCCCTCCCTCCACCTATAGTCCCCCCTCCCTCCACCTATAGTCAACCCCTCCCTCCACCTATAGTCCCCCCTCCCTCCCTCCACCTATAGTCCCCCCTCCCTCCACCTATAGTCCCCCTCCCTCCACCTATAGTCCCCCCTCCTCCACCTATAGTCCCCCCTCCTCCACCTATAGTCCCCCCTCCCTCCACCTATAGTCCCCCCTCCCTCCACCTATAGTCAACCCCTCCCTCCACCTATAGTCCCCCCTCCCTCCACCTATAGTCCCCCTCCCTCCACCTATAGTCCCCCCTCCTCCACCTATAGTCCCCCCTCCCTCCACCTATAGTCCCCCCTCCCTCCACCTATAGTCCCTCCACCTATAGTCCCCCTCCCTCCACCTATAGTCCCTCCACCTATAGTCCCCCTCCCTCCACCTATAGTCCCCCCTCCCTCCACCTATAGTCCCCCTCCCTCCACCTATAGTCCCCCTCCCTCCACCTATAGTCCCCCTCCCTCCACCTATAGTCCCCCTCCCTCCACCTATAGTCCCCCTCCCTCCACCTATAGTCCCCCTCCCTCCATCTATAGTCCCCCCCTCCCTCCATCTATAGTCCCCCCTCCCTCCACCTATAGTCCCCCTCCCTCCACCTATAGTCCCCCCTCCCTCCACCTATAGTCCCCCTCCCTCCACCTATAGTCCCTCCACCTATAGTCTCCCTCCACCTATAGTCCACCTCCCTCCACCTATAGTCCCCCCTCCCTCCACCTATAGTCTCCCTCCACCTATAGTCCACCTCCCTCCACCTATAGTCCCCCTCCCTCCACCTATAGTCCCCCTCCCTCCACCTATAGTCCCTCTCCCTCCACCTATAGTCCCCCCTCCCTCCACCTATAGTCCCTCCACCTATAGTCCACCTCCCTCCACCTATAGTCCCCCTCCCTCCACCTATAGTCCCCCTCCCTCCACCTATAGTCTCCCTCCACCTATAGTCCCCCTCCCTCCACCTATAGTCCCCCCTCCCTCCCTCCACCTATAGTCCCCCTCCCTCCACCTATAGTCCCCCCTCCTCCACCTATAGTCCCCCCTCCCTCCACCTATAGTCCCCCCTCCCTCCACCTATAGTCCCCCCTCCCTCCACCTATAGTCCCTCCACCTATAGTCCCCCTCCCTCCACCTATAGTCCCTCCACCTATAGTCCCCCCTCCCTCCACCTATAGTCCCCCTCCCTCCACCTATAGTCCCCCTCCCTCCACCTATAGTCCCCCTCCCTCCACCTATAGTCCCCCTCCCTCCATCTATAGTCCCCCCCTCCCTCCACCTATAGTCCCCCTCCCTCCACCTATAGTCCCCCTCCCTCCACCTATAGTCCCCCTCCCTCCACCTATAGTCCCCCTCCCTCCATCTATAGTCCCCCCCTCCCTCCATCTATAGTCCCCCCTCCCTCCACCTATAGTCCCCCTCCCTCCACCTATAATCCCCCTCCCTCCACCTATAGTCCCCCCTCCCTCCACCTATAGTCCACCTCCCTCCACCTATAGTCCCCCCTCCCTCCACCTATAGTCTCCCTCCACCTATAGTCCACCTCCCTCCACCTATAGTCCCCCTCCCTCCACCTATAGTCCCCCTCCCTCCACCTATAGTCCCTCCACCTATAGTCTCCCTCCACCTATAGTCCCCCTCCCTCCACCTATAGTCCCCCCTCCCTCCACCTATAGTCCCCCCTCCCTCCACCTATAGTCCCCCTCCCTCCACCTATAGTCCCCCTCCCTCCACCTATAGTCCTCCTCCCTCCACCTATAGTCCCCCTCCCTCCACCTGTAGTCCCCCTCCCTCCACCTATAGTCCCCCTCCCTCCACCTATAGTCCCCCCTCCCTCCACCTATAGTCTCCCTCCCTCCACCTATTGTCCCCCCTCCCTCCACCTATAGTCCCCCTCCCTCCACCTATAGTCCCCCTCCCTCCACCTATAGTCCCCCTCCCTCCACCTATAGTCCCCCTCCCTCCACCTATAGTCCCCCCTCCCTCCACCTATAGTCTCCCTCCCTCCACCTATAGTCCCCCCCCTCCACCTATAGTCCCCCCTCCCTCCACCTATAGTCCCCCTCCCTCCACCTATAGTCCCCCTCCCTCCACCTATAGTCCCCCTCCCTCCACCTATAGTCTCCCTCCCTCCACCTATAGTCCCCCTCCCTCCACCTATAGTCCTCCCTCCACCTATAGTCCTCCCTCCACCTATAGTCCCCCCTCCCTCCACCTATAGTCCCCCCTCCCTCCACCTATAGTCCCCCTCCCTCCACCTATAGTCTCCCTCCCTCCACCTATAGTCCTCCCTCCACCTATAGTCCCCCCTCCCTCCACCTATAGTCCCTCCACCTATAGTCCCCCCTCCCTCCACCTATAGTCCCCCTCCCTCCACCTATAGTCCCCCTCCCTCCACCTATAGTCCCCCCTCCCTCCACCTATAGTCCCCCTCCCTCCACCTATAGTCCCCCCTCCCTCCACCTATAGTCCCCCCTCCCTCCACCTATAGTCCCTCCACCTATAGTCCCCCTCCCTCCACCTATAGTCCCTCCACCTATAGTCCCCCTCCCCCCACCTATAGTCCCTCCGCCTATAGTCCCCCCTCCCTCCCTCCACCTATAGTCCCCCTCCCTCCACCTATAGTCCCCCCTCCCTCCACCTATAGTCAACCCCTCCCTCCACCTATAGTCCCCCCTCCCTCCCTCCACCTATAGTCCCCCCTCCCTCCACCTATAGTCCCCCTCCCTCCACCTATAGTCCCCCCTCCCTCCCTCCACCTATAGTCCCCCCTCCCTCCACCTATAGTCAACCCCTCCCTCCACCTATAGTCCCCCCTCCCTCCACCTATAGTCCCCCTCCCTCCACCTATAGTCCCCCCTCCTCCACCTATAGTCCCCCCTCCCTCCACCTATAGTCCCCCCTCCCTCCACCTATAGTCCCCCCTCCCTCCACCTATAGTCCCTCCACCTATAGTCCCCCTCCCTCCACCTATAGTCCCTCCACCTATAGTCCCCCTCCCTCCACCTATAGTCCCCCCTCCCTCCACCTATAGTCCCCCTCCCTCCACCTATAGTCCCCCTCCCTCCACCTATAGTCCCCCTCCCTCCACCTATAGTCCCCCTCCCTCCACCTATAGTCCCCCTCCCTCCACCTATAGTCCCCCTCCCTCCATCTATAGTCCCCCCCTCCCTCCATCTATAGTCCCCCCTCCCTCCACCTATAGTCCCCCTCCCTCCACCTATAGTCCCCCCTCCCTCCACCTATAGTCCCCCTCCCTCCACCTATAGTCCCCCTCCCTCCACCTATAGTCCCTCCACCTATAGTCTCCCTCCACCTATAGTCCACCTCCCTCCACCTATAGTCCCCCCTCCCTCCACCTATAGTCTCCCTCCCCCTATAGTCCACCTCCCTCCACCTATAGTCCCCCTCCCTCCACCTATAGTCCCCCTCCCTCCACCTATAGTCCCTCTCCCTCCACCTATAGTCTCCCTCCACCTATAGTCCCCCTCCCTCCACCTATAGTCCCCCCTCCCTCCACCTATAGTCCCCCCTCCCTCCACCTATAGTCCCCCTCCCTCCACCTATAGTCCCCCCTCCTCCACCTATAGTCCCCCCTCCCTCCACCTATAGTCCCCCCTCCCTCCACCTATAGTCCCCCCTCCCTCCACCTATAGTCCCTCCACCTATAGTCCCCCTCCCTCCACCTATAGTCCCTCCACCTATAGTCCCCCCTCCCTCCACCTATAGTCCCCCTCCCTCCACCTATAGTCCCCCTCCCTCCACCTATAGTCCCCCTCCCTCCACCTATAGTCCCCCTCCCTCCATCTATAGTCCCCCCCTCCCTCCACCTATAGTCCCCCTCCCTCCACCTATAGTCCCCCTCCCTCCACCTATAGTCCCCCTCCCTCCACCTATAGTCCCCCTCCCTCCACCTATAGTCCCCCTCCCTCCATCTATAGTCCCCCCCTCCCTCCATCTATAGTCCCCCCTCCCTCCACCTATAGTCCCCCTCCCTCCACCTATAATCCCCCTCCCTCCACCTATAGTCCCCCCTCCCTCCACCTATAGTCCACCTCCCTCCACCTATAGTCCCCCCTCCCTCCACCTATAGTCTCCCTCCACCTATAGTCCACCTCCCTCCACCTATAGTCCCCCTCCCTCCACCTATAGTCCCCCTCCCTCCACCTATAGTCCCTCCACCTATAGTCTCCCTCCACCTATAGTCCCCCTCCCTCCACCTATAGTCCCCCCTCCCTCCACCTATAGTCCCCCCTCCCTCCACCTATAGTCCCCCTCCCTCCACCTATAGTCCCCCTCCCTCCACCTATAGTCCTCCTCCCTCCACCTATAGTCCCCCTCCCTCCACCTATAGTCCCCCTCCCTCCACCTATAGTCCCTCCCTCCCTCCACCTATAGTCCCCCTCCCTCCACCTATAGTCCTCCTCCCTCCACCTATAGTCCCCCTCCCTCCACCTATAGTCCCCCTCCCTCCACCTATAGTCCCCTCCTCCCTCCACCTATAGTCCCCCTCCCTCCACCTATAGTCCGGTCTGGACCAGAGGTATATAGAACAGTAACTCCCCATCACCGCTCCCTCCACCAATAGTCACCCTCCCTCCCCCTCCCTCCACCTATAGTCCCCCTCCACCTATAGTCCCCCTCCCTCCACCTATAGTCCCCCCTCCCTCCACCTATAGTCCCTCCACCTATAGTCCCCCCTCCCTCCACCTATAGTCCCCCCTCACTCCACCTATAGTCCCCCTCCCCTTCCCCCTCCCTCCCTCCACCTATAGTCCCCCTCCACCTATAGTCCCCCCTCACTCCACCTATAGTCCCCCTCCCCTTCCCCCTCCCTCCCTCCACCTATAGTCCCCCTCCACCTATAGTCCCCCTCCACCTATAGTCCATCTCCCTCCACCTATAGTCCCCCCTCCCTCCACCTATAGTCCCCCTCCACCTATAGTCCCCCTCCCTCCACCTATAGTCCCCCCTCCCTCCACCTATAGTCCCCCCCATCCACCTATAGTCCTCCCACCCTCCACCTATAGTCCTCCCACCCTCCATCTATAGTCCCCCCTCCCTCCACCTATAGTCCCCCCTCCCTCCACCTATAGTCCCCCCTCCCTCCACCTGTAGTCCCCCTCCCTCCACCTATAGTCCCCCCTCCCTCCACCTATAGTCCCCCTCCCTCCACCTATAGTCCTCCTCCCTCCACCTATAGTCCCCCCTCCCTCCACCTATAGTCCCCCCTCCCTCCACCTATAGTCCCCCTCCACCTATAGTCTCCCTCCACCTATAGTCCCCCTCCCTCCACCTATAGTCCCCCCTCCCTCCACCTATAGTCCCCCCTCCCTCCACCTATAGTCCTGTCTGGACCAGAGGTATATAGAACAGTAACACCCCATCACCGCTCCCTCCACCAATAGTCCCCCTCGCTCCACCTATAGTCCCCCTCCACCTATAGTCCCCCTCCCTCCCCCTCCCTCCACCTATAGTCCCCCCTCCCTCCACCTATAGTCCCCCTCCACCTATAGTCCCCCTCCCTCCCCCTCCCTCCACCTATAGTCCCCCCTCACTCCACCTATAGTCCCCCTCCCCTTCCCCCTCCCTCCCTCCACCTATAGTCCCCCTCCCTCCCCCTCCCTCCACCTATAGTCCCCCTCCCTCCACCTATAGTCCCCCTCCCTCCACCTATAGTCCCCCTCCCTCCACCTATAGTCCCCCTCCCTCCACCTATAGTCCCCCTCCCTCCACCTATAGTCCCCCCTCCCTCCACCTATAGTCCCCCCTCCCTCCACCTGTAGTCCCCCCTCCCTCCACCTGTAGTCCCCCTCCCTCCACCTATAGTCCCCCTCCCTCCACCTATAGTCCCCCCTCCCTCCACCTATAGTCCCCCTCCCTCCACCTATAGTCCCCCCTCCCTCCACCTATAGTCCCCCTCCCTCCACCTATAGTCCCCCTCCCTCCACCTATAGTCCCCCCTCCCTCCACCTATAGTCCTCCCTCCACCTATAGTCCCCCCTCCCTCCACCTATAGTCCCCCCTCCCTCCCTCCACCTATATTCCCCCCTCCCTCCCTCCACCTATAGTCCCCCCTCCCTCCCTCCACCTATAGTCCCCCTCCCTCCACCTATAGTCCCCCTCCCTCCACCTATAGTCCCCCCTCCCTCCACCTATAGTCCCCCCTCCCTCCACCTATAGTCCCCCCTCCCTCCACCTATAGTCCCCCTCCCTCCACCTATAGTCCCCCTCCCTCCACCTATAGTCCCCCTCCCTCCACCTATAGTCCCCCTCCCTCCATCTATAGTCCCCCCCTCCCTCCACCTATAGTCCCCCTCCCTCCACCTATAGTCCCCCTCCCTCCACCTATAGTCCCCCTCCCTCCACCTATAGTCCCCCTCCCTCCACCTATAGTCCCCCTCCCTCCATCTATAGTCCCCCCCTCCCTCCATCTATAGTCCCCCCTCCCTCCACCTATAGTCCCCCTCCCTCCACCTATAGTCCCCCCTCCCTCCACCTATAGTCCCCCTCCCTCCACCTATAGTCCCCCTCCCTCCACCTATAGTCCCCCTCCCTCCACCTATAGTCCACCTCCCTCCACCTATAGTCCCCCCTCCCTCCACCTATAGTCTCCCTCCACCTATAGTCCACCTCCCTCCACCTATAGTCCCCCTCCCTCCACCTATAGTCCCTCCACCTATAGTCTCCCTCCACCTATAGTCCCCCTCCCTCCACCTATAGTCCCCCCTCCCTCCACCTATAGTCCCCCCTCCCTCCACCTATAGTCCCCCTCCCTCCACCTATAGTCCCCCTCCCTCCACCTATAGTCCTCCTCCCTCCACCTATAGTCCTCCCTCCACCTATAGTCCCCCTCCCTCCACCTATAGTCCCTCCCTCCCTCCACCTATAGTCCCCCTCCCTCCACCTATAGTCCCCCTCCCTCCACCTATAGTCCCCCTCCCTCCACCTATAGTCCCTCCCTCCCTCCACCTATAGTCCTCCTCCCTCCACCTATAGTCCCCCTCCCTCCACCTATAGTCCCCCTCCCTCCACCTATAGTCCCCCCTCCCTCCACCTATAGTCCCCCCTCCCTCCACCTATAGTCCCCCTCCCTCCACCTATAGTCCCCCTCCCTCCACCTATAGTCCCTCCCTCCCTCCACCTATAGTCCCCCTCCCTCCACCTATAGTCCTCCTCCCTCCACCTATAGTCCCCCTCCCTCCACCTATAGTCCCCTCCTCCCTCCACCTATAGTCCCCCTCCCTCCACCTATAGTCCGGTCTGGACCAGAGGTATATAGAACAGTAACTCCCCATCACCGCTCCCTCCACCAATAGTCACCCTCCCTCCCCCTCCCTCCACCTATAGTCCCCCTCCCTCCACCTATAGTCCCCCCTCCCTCCACCTACCTAGTCCCCCCTCCCTCCACCTATTGTCCCCCCTCACTCCACCTATAGTCCCCCTCCCCTTCCCCCTCCCTCCCTCCACCTATAGTCCCCCTCCACCTATAGTCCCCCTCCACCTATAGTCCATCTCCCTCCACCTATAGTCCCCCCTCCCTCCCTCCCTCCCTCCACCTATAGTCCCCCTCCACCTATAGTCCCCCTCCACCTAGAGTCCATCTCCCTCCACCTATAGTCCCCCATCCCTCCACCTATAGTCCCCCTCCACCTATAGTCCCTCTCCCTCCACCTATAGTCCCCCCTCCCTCCACCTATAGTCCCCCTCCCTCCATCTATAGTCCCCAACCCTCCACCTATAGTCCCCCTCCCTTCACCTATAGTCCCCCTCCACCTATAGTCCCCCTCCCTTCACCTATAGTCCCCCTCCCCCTCCCTCCACCTATAGTCCCCCCTCCCTCCCCCTCCCTTCACCTATAGTCCCCCTCCACCTATAGTCCCCCTCCCTCCACCTATAGTCCCCCCTCCCTCCACCTATAGTCCCCCCTCCCTCCACCTATAGTCCCCCCCCTCCACCTATAGTCCTCCCACCCTCCACCTATAGTCCCCCTCCCTCCACCTATAGTCCCCCTCCCTCCACCTGTAGTCCCCCTCCCTCCACCTATAGTCCCCCTCCCTCCACCTATAGTCCCCCCTCCCTCCACCTATAGTCCCCCTCCCTCCACCTATAGTCCTCCTCCCTCCACCTATAGTCCCCCCTCCCTCCACCTATAGTCCTCCCTCCACCTATAGTCCCCCTCCCCTTCCCCCTCCCTCCCTCCACCTATAGTCCCCCTCCACCTATAGTCTCCCTCCACCTATAGTCCCCCTCCCTCCACCTATAGTCCCCCCTCCCTCCACCTATAGTCCCCCTCCCTCCACCAGTAGTCCCCCTCCACCTATAGTCCCCCTCCCTCCCCCTCCCTCCACCTATAGTCCCCCCTCCCTCCACCTATAGTCCCCCCTCACTCCACCTATAGTCCCCCTCCACCTATAGTCCCCCTCCCTCCACCTATAGTCCCCCCTCCCTCCACCTATAGTCCCCCTCCCTCCACCTATAGTCCCCCCTCCCTCCACCTATAGTCCCCCTCCCTCCACCTATAGTCCCCCCTCCCTCCACCTATAGTCCCCCTCCCTCCACCTATAGTCCCCCCTCCCTCCACCTATAGTCCCCCTCCCTCCACCTATAGTCCCCCCTCCCTCCACCTATAGTCCCCCTCCCTCCACCTATAGTCCCCCCTCCCTCCACCTATAGTCCTGTCTGGACCAGAGGAATGTAGAACAGAAACTCCCCATCAACGCTCCTTGCCTCTCTCTGCCTGTGTCCCAAATGCCAACCTAGTCCCTATATTGTGCACTACTTTTGACCAGGTTCCATACTATATAGACAGTAGGGTGCTAATTAGGATGCTGTCTCTGTGTCTCTGATGATTTCTAGGAAGCCTGTTTCTCCAGAGGAGTCTTTCTCTCGCCCACTGTGGTTGTGCCTGGCGTGTCTTATGAGAGTGTGGGATATGGGTGGGTGTGTGTGACGCGTGTATGTGTCTGTGTTTGCTTCCGAGTGTGAGCAAATGTATGTTTGAGCACGAGTGTGTTCTTGTGCGTGTCTTTGCACTTGTGTGTGTGTGTGTGTTTGCTGCAGGTGCTGCTCTCTCTGTCAGCCTCCCAGAGGCAAGGTGCTGCTCTCTCTGTCAGCCTCCAACAGGCAAGGTGCTGCTCTCTCTGTCAGCCTCCAACAGGCAAGGTGCTGCTCTCTCTGTGAGCCTCCAACA
Source organism: Salvelinus alpinus (assembly GCF_045679555.1). Taxonomy (NCBI): domain Eukaryota; kingdom Metazoa; phylum Chordata; class Actinopteri; order Salmoniformes; family Salmonidae; genus Salvelinus; species Salvelinus alpinus. Next base: position 104,160,700 of record NC_092088.1, read on the forward strand.
GGCAAGGTGCTGCTCTCTCTGTCAGCCTCCAACAGGCAAGGTGCTGCTCTCTCTGTCAGCCTCCAACAGGCAAGGTGCTGCTCTCTCTGTCAGCCTCCAACAGGCAAGGTGCTGCTCTCTCTGTCAGCCTCCAACAGGCAAGGTGCTGCTCTCTCTGTCAGCCTCCAACAGGCAAGGTGCTGCTCTCTTTGTCAGCCTCCCAGAGGCAAGGTGCTGCTCTCTCTGTCAGCCTCCAACAGACAAGGTGCTGCTCTCTCTGTCAGCCTCCAACAGGCAAGGTGCTGCTCTCTCTGTCAGCCTCCAACAGGCAAGGTGCTGCTCTCTCTGTCAGCCTCCAACAGACAAGGTGCTGCTCTCTCTGTCAGCCTCCAACAGACAAGGTGCTGCTCTCTCTGTCAGCCTCCAACAGACAAGGTGCTGCTCTCTGTCAGCCTCCAACAGGCAAGGTGCTGCTCTCTCTGTCAGCCTCCAACAGACAAGGTGCTGCTCTCTCTGTCAGCCTCCAACATACTTTCCTAGTTAAATAAAGGTTACATTTTAAAATAAAAAAATATGTACTAGCATCATGGTTGATATAGCTAGCAATGTGCTTAGTATAGCATCATGGTTGATAGCGCTAGCTATACTACATGCCTAAAAGTATGTGGACACCTGCTCGTCCAACTTTCATTCCAAAATTATTCATATGGAGTTGGAGAGCAGCACCTTGCCCCCTTTGCTGCTATAACAGCCTCCACTCTTCTGGGAAGGCTTTCCACTAGATGTTGGAACATTGCTGCTATAACAGCCTCCACTCTTCTGGGAAGTCTTTCCACTAGATGTTGGAACATTGCTGCTGTAACAGCCTCCACTCTTCTGGGAATGCTTTCCACTAGATGTTGGAACATTGCTGCTATAACAGCCTCCACTCTTCTGGGAAGGCTTTCCACTAGATGTCGGAACATTGCTGCTATAACAGCCTCCACTCTTCTGGGAAGGCTTTCCACTAGATGTCGGAACATTGCTGCTATAACAGCCTCCACTCTTCTGGGAAGGCTTTCCACTAGATGTCGGAACATTGCTGCTATAACAGCCTCCACTCTTCTGGGAAGGCTTTCCACTAGATGTTGGAACATTGCTGCTATAACAGCCTCCACTCTTCTGGGAAGGCTTTCCACTAGATGTCGGAACATTGCTGCTATAACAGCCTCCACTCTTCTGGGAAGGCTTTCCACTAGATGTCGGAACATTACTGCTATAACAGCCTCCACTCTTCTGGGAAGGCTTTCCACTAGATGATGGAACATTGCTGCTATAACAGCCTCCACTCTTCTGGGAAGGCTTTCCGCTAGATGTTGGAACATTGCTGCTATAACAGCCTCCACTCTTCTGGGAAGGCTTTCCACTAGATGTTGGAACATTGCTGCTATAACAGCCTCCACTCTTCTGGGAAGGCATTCCGCTAGATGTTGGAACATTGCTGCTATAACAGCCTCCACTCTTCTGGGAAGGCATTCCGCTAGATGTTGGAACATTGCTGCTATAACAGCCTCCACTCTTCTGGGAAGGCTTTCCGCTAGATGTTGGAACATTGCTGCTATAACAGCCTCCACTCTTCTGGGAAGGCTTTCCACTAGATGTTGGAACATTGCTGCTATAACAGCCTCCACTCTTCTGGGAAGGCTTTCCACTAGATGTTGGAACATTGCTGCTATAACAGCCTCCACTCTTCTGGGAAGTCTTTCCACTAGATGTTGGAACATTACTGCTATAACAGCCTCCACTCTTCTGGGAAGGCTTTCCACTAGATGTTGGAAATTGCTGCTATAACAGCCTCCACTCTTCTGGGAAGTCTTTCCACTAGATGTTGGAAATTGCTGCTATAACAGCCTCCACTCTTCTGGGAAGTCTTTCCACTAGATGTTGGAACATTACTGCAGGGACTTGCTTCCATTCAGCCACGAGCATTAGTGAGGTCGGGCACTGATGTTGGATGATTCCAATTCATCCCAAAGGTTTTCGATGGAGTTGAGGTCAGGGACAGACGATTTTTACGCTCTCAAGTTCTGTGAACTTGTATGGCCTACCACTTTGCGGCTGAGCCGTTGTTGCTCCTAGATGTTTCCACTTCACAATAACAGCACTTAGAGCTGACCGGGGCAGCTCTAGCAGGGCAGAAGTTTGACGAACTGACTTGTGGAAAGGTGGCATCCTTTGAAGATGCCATGTTGAAAGTTACTGAGCTCTTCAGGAAAGCCATGCTTTGTACTAGCATCATGGTTGATAGAGCTAGCTATGTACTAGCATCATGGTTGTTAGAGCTAGTTATGTACTAGCATCATGGTTGATAGAGCTAGTTATGTACTAGCATCATGGTTGTTAGAGCTAGTTATGTACTAGCATCATGGTTGATAGAGCTAGCTATGTACTAGCATCATGGTTTTAGAGCTAGCTATGTACTAACATTTACATTTACATTTAAGTCATTTAGCAGACGCTCTTATCCAGAGCGACTTACAAATTGGAAAGTTCATACATATTCATCCTGGTCCCCCCGTGGGGAATGAACCCACAACCCTGGCATTGCAAGCGCCATGCTCTAACATCATGGTTGATAGAGCTAGTTATGTACTAGCATCATGGTTGATAGAGCTAGTTATGTAATAGCATCATGGTTGTTAGAGCTAGCTATGTACTAACATCATGGTTGATAGAGCTAGTTATGTACTAGCATCATGGTTGTTAGAGCTAGTTATGTACTAGCATCATGGTTGATAGAGCTAGCTATGTACTAACATCATGGTTGATAGAGCTAGCTATGTACTAGCATCATGGTTGTTAGAGCTTGTTATGTACTAACATCATGGTTGTTAGAGCTAGCTATGTACTAGCATCATGGTTGTTAGAGCTAGCTATGTACTAGCATCATGGTTGATAGAGCTAGCTATGTACTAACATCATGGTTGATAGAGCTAGTTATGTACTAACATCATGGTTGATAGAGCTAGTTTTTATTTTATTTATTTTTATTTTACCGTTATTTTACCAGGTAAGTTGACTGAGAACACGTTCTCATTTGCAGCAACGACCTGGGGAATAGTTACAGGGGAGAGGAGGGGGATGAATGAGCCAATTGTAAACTGGGGATTATTAGGTGACCGTGATGGTAGAGGGCCAGATTGGGAATTTAGCCAGGACACCGGGGTTAACACCCCTACTCTTACGATAAGTGCCATGGGATCTTTAATGACCTCAGAGAGTCAGGACACCCGTTTAACGTCCCATCCGAAAGACGGCACCCTACACAGAGCAGTGTCCCCAATCACTGCCCTGGGGCATTGGGATCTTTTGTTTAGACCAGAGGAAAGAGTGCCTCCTACTGGCCCTCCAACACCACTTCCAGCAGCACCTGGTCTCCCATCCAGGGACTGACCAGGACCAACCCTGCTTAGCTTCAGAAGCAAGCCAGCAGTGGTATGTAGGATGGTATGCTGCTCTAGGGTTATGTACTAGCATCATGGTTGTTAGAGCTAGTTATGTACTAGCATCATGGTTGATAGAGCTAGCTATGTACTAACATCATGGTTGATAGAGCTAGTTATGTACTAACATCATGGTTGATAGAGCTAGCTATGTACTAGCATCATGGTTGTTAGAGCTAGTTATGTACTAACATCATGGTTGATAGAGCTAGTTATGTACTAGCATCATGGTTGATAGAGCTAGCTATGTACTAGCATCATGGTTGTTAGAGCTAGTTATGTACTAGCATCATGGTTGTTAGAGCTAGCTATGTGCTAGCATGGCATCATGGTTGATAGAGCTAGCTATGTGCTAGCATCATGGTTGTTAGAGCTAGCTATGTGCTAACATAGCTTCATGGTTGATAGAGCTAGCTATGTACTAGCATCATGGTTTTTAGAGCTAGCTATGTACTAGCACCATGGTTGTTAGAGATAGCTATGTACTAGCATAGCATCATGGTTGTTAGAGCTAGCTATGTGCTAGCATGGCATCAGGGTTAATAGAGCTAACTATGTACTAGCATCATGGTTGTTAGAGCTAGCTATGTACTAGCATCATGGTTGTTAGAGCTAGCTATGTACTAGCATCATGGTTTTTAGAGCTAGCTATGTACTAGCATCATGGTTGTTAGAGCTAGCTATGTACTAGCATCATGCTTATTAGAACTAGCTATGTTCTAGCATAGCATCATTGTTAATAGAGCTCATCCACTCTAATAACCTATTCAACTGCATGCTCTACTTTAGCAGTAAGTCTCCTAGCAGGATTAGAGATGGAATGATGTAGCTGTATGATGAACTGACAGCTTGATAATTAACGGTATAATATCCAGAGATGTATAGTACGTATGTTTAGCTGCCAAGGAGTTTAGAATACAGTCACTAGCTTACTGCACTTCTGTGTGTTTACTGCTCATGAGTGTATTTATCTGTGTGTATCTCTGTCTTTGTGTGTGTGTGTGTGTGTGTGTGTGTGTGTGTGTGTGTGTGTGTGTGTGTGTGTGTGTGTGTGTGTGTGTGTGTGTGTGTGTGTGTGTGTGTGTGTGTGTGTGTGTGTGTGTGTGTGTTGCCTACACCTACGGCTGGGTGTGAGTGACGTGCATGTCTATACACTGTAAGTGTATTTCTGGATGTGTTGGTGTCTGTGCTTGTGAAACTGTCTCATCCCATCTAAATGGTGATTAAATGGTGATTAAAAAAAACTCAGGACAGACATGATTTGATTCCGTGCTCCTCTGGCTTTGTTTCAACGGCATCCATCACTACAGGACCCATCTAGGGTTTACTGATCCATCACTACAGGGTCCCATCTAGGGTTTACTGATCCATCACTACAGGTCCCATCTAGAGTTTACTGATCCATCACTACAGGACCCATCTAGGGTTTACTGATCCATCACTACAGGGTCCCATCTAGGGTTTACTGATCCATCACTACAGGTCCCATCTAGAGTTTACTGATCCATCACTACAGGTCCCATCTAGGGTTTACTGATCCATCACTACAGGTCCCATCTAGGGTTTACTGATCCATCACTACAGGTCCCATCTAGGGTTTACTGATCCATCACTACAGGTCCCATCTAGGGTTTACTGATCCATCACTACAGGTCCCATCTAGGGTTTACTGATCCATCACTACAGGTCCCATCTAGGGTTTACTGATCTACCCCTACAGGTCCCATCTAGGGTTTACTGATCCATCCCTACAGGTCCCATCTAGGGTTTACTGATCCATCACTACAGGTCCCATCTAGGGTTTACTGATCCATCCTTACAGGACCCATCTAGGGTTTACTGATCCATCACTACAGGGTCCCATCTAGGGTTTACTGATCCATCACTACAGGTCCCATCTAGAGTTTACTGATCCATCACTACAGGTCCCATCTAGGGTTTACTGATCCATCACTACAGGTCCCATCTAGGGTTTACTGATCCATCACTACAGGTCCCATCTAGGGTTTACTGATCCATCACTACAGGTCCCATCTAGGGTTTACTGATCCATCACTACAGGTCCCATCTAGGGTTTACTGATCCATCACTACAGGTCCCATCTAGGGTTTACTGATCTACCCCTACAGGTCCCATCTAGGGTTTACTGATCCATCCCTACAGGTCCCATCTAGGGTTTACTGATCCATCACTACAGGTCCCATCTAGGGTTTACTGATCCATCCTTACAGGTCCCATCTAGGGTTTACTGATCCATCACTACAGGTCCCATCTAGGGTTTACTGATCCATCCCTACAGGTCCCATCTAGGGTTTACTGATCCATCCCTACAGGTCCCATCTAGGGTTTACCACCCTATCTAGTCTCTCTGCTAGGGTGGTAGTCTCTCTGTTAGGGTGGTAGTTTCTCTGTTAGGGTGGTAGTCTCTCTGCTAGGGTGGTAGTCTCTCTGTTAGGGTGGTAGTCTCTCTGCTAGGGTGGTAGTCTCTCTGTTAGGGTGGTAGTCTCTCTGCTAGGGTGGTAGTCTCTCTGCTAGGGTGGTAGTCTCTCTGTTAGGGTGGTAGTTTCTCTGTTAGGGTGGTAGTCTCTCTGCTAGGGTGGTGCTCTCTCTGTTAGGGTGGTAGTCTCTCTGTTAGGGTGGTAGTCTCTCTGTTAGGGTGGTAGTCTCTCTGTTAGGGTGGTAGTCTCTCTGTTAGGGTGGTAGTCTCTCTGTTAGGGTGGTAGTCTCTCTGTTAGGGTGGTAGTCTCTCTGTTAGGGTGGTAGTCTCTCTGCTAGGGTGGTAGTCTCTCTGTTAGGGTGGTGCTCTCTCTGTTAGGGTGGTAGTCGCTCTGTTAGGGTGGTAGTCTCTCTGTTAGGGTGGTAGTCTCTCTGTTAGGGTGGTGTCTCTCTGTTAGGGTGGTAGTCTCTCTGCTAGGGTGGTAGTCTCTCTGTTAGGGTGGTAGTCTCTCTGCTAGGGTGGTAGTCTCCCTGTTAGGGTGGTAGTCTCTCTGCTAGGGTGCTGTGTCTAGTGGTAGTCTCTCTGCTAGGGTGGTAGTCTCTCTGTTAGGGTGGTAGTCTCTCTGTTAGGGTGGTAGTCTCTCTGCTAGGGTGGTAGTCTCTCTGTTAGGGTGGTAGTCTCTCTGCTAGGGTGGTAGTCTCTCTGCTAGGGTGGTAGTCTCTCTGTTAGGGTGGTAGTCTCTCTGCTAGGGTGGTAGTCTCTCTGCTAGGGTGGTAGTCTCTCTGTTAGAGTGGTAGTCTCTCTGTTAGGGTGGTAGTCTCTCTGTTAGGGTGGTAGTCTCTCTGTTAGGGTGGTAGTCTCTCTGTTAGGGTGGTAGTCTCTCTGTTAGGGTGGTGCTCTCTCTGTTAGAGTGGTAGTCTCTCTGTTAGGGTGGTAGTCTCTCTGTTAGGGTGGTAGTCTCTCTGCTAGGGTGGTAGTCTCTCTGTTAGGGTGGTAGTCTCTCTGCTAGGGTGGTTAGGGTGGTAGTCTCTCTGTTAGGGTGGTAGTCTCTCTGCTAGGGTGGTAGTCTCTCTGCTAGGGTGGTAGTCTCTCTGTTAGGGTGGTAGTCTCTCTGTTAGGGTGGTATCTCGCTGTTAGGGTGGTAGTCTCTCTGCTAGGGTGGTAGTCTCTCTGCTGTGTCTAGTGTTAGGGTGGTAGTCTCTCTGTTAGGGTGGTAGTCTCTCTGTTAGGGTGGTAGTATCTCTGTTAGGGTGGTATTATCTCTGTTAGGGTGGTAGTCTCTCTGCTAGGGTGGTAGTCTCTCTGTTAGGGTGGTAGTCTCTCTGCTGTGTCTAGTGTTAGGGTGGTAGTCTCTCTGTTAGGGTGCTGTGTCTACTGTTAGGGTGCTGTGTCTAGTGTTAGGGTGGTAGTCTCTCTGTTAGGGTGCTGTGTCTAGTGTTAGGGTGGTAGTCTCTCTGTTAGGGTGGTAGTCTCTCTGCTGTGTCTAGTGTTAGGGTGGTAGTCTCTCTGTTAGGGTGGTAGTCTCTCTGCTGTGTCTAGTGTTGGGGTGGTAGTCTCTCTGTTAGGGTGGTAGTCTCTCTGCTGTGTCTAGTGTTGGGGTGGTAGTCTCTCTGTTAGGGTGGTAGTCTCTCTGCTAGGGTGGTAGTCTCTCTGCTGTGTCTAGTGTTAGGGTGGTAGTCTCTCTGTTAGGGTGGTAGTCTCTCTGCTAGGGTGGTAGTCTCTCTGTTAGTGTGGTAGTCTCTCTGTTAGGGTGGTAGTCTCTCTGTTAGGGTGGTAGTCTCTCTGCTGTGTCTAGTGTTAGGGTGGTAGTCTCTCTGTTAGGGTGGTAGTCTCTCTGCTAGGGTGGTAGTCTCTCTGCTAGGGTGGTAGTCTCTCTGTTAGGGTGGTAGTCTCTCTGTTAGGGTGGTAGTCTCTCTGTTAGGGTGGTAGTCTCTCTGCTGTGTCTAGTGTTAGGGTGGTAGTCTCTCTGTTAGGGTGGTAGTCTCTCTGCTGTGTCTAGTGCTAGGGTGGTAGTCTCTCTGTTAGGGTGGTAGTCTCTCTGTTAGGGTGGTAGTCTCTCTGCTAGGGTGGTAGTCTCTCTGTTAGGGTGGTAGTCTCTCTGTTAGGGTGGTGCTCTCTCTGTTAGGGTGGTAGTCTCTCTGCTAGGGTGGTAGTCTCTCTGTTAGGGTGGTAGTCTCTCTGTTAGGGTGGTAGTCTCTCTGTTAGGGTGGTAGTCTCTCTGCTGTGTCTAGTGTTAGGGTGGTAGTCTCTCTGTTAGGGTGGTAGTCTCTCTGCTGTGTCTAGTGCTAGGGTGGTAGTCTCTCTGTTAGGGTGGTAGTCTCTCTGTTAGGGTGGTAGTCTCTCTGCTGTGTCTAGTGTTAGGGTGGTAGTCTCTCTGTTAGGGTGGTAGTCTCTCTGCTGTGTCTAGTGTTAGGGTGGTAGTCTCTCTGTTAGGGTGGTAGTCTCTCTGCTAGGGTGGTAGTCTCTCTGCTGTGTCTAGTGTTAGGGTGGTAGTCTCTCTGTTAGGGTGGTAGTCTCTCTGCTAGGGTGGTAGTCTCTCTGCTAGGGTGGTAGTCTCTCTGTTAGGGTGGTAGTTTCTCTGTTAGGGTGGTAGTCTCTCTGTTAGGGTGGTAGTCTCTCTGTTAGGGTGGTAGTCTCTCTGTTAGGGTGGTAGTCTCTCTGCTAGGGTGGTAGTCTCTCTGTTAGGGTGGTACTCTCTCTGTTAGGGTGGTAGTCTCTCTGTTAGGGTGGTAGTCTCTCTGCTAGGGTGGTAGTCTCTCTGTTAGGGTGGTAGTCTCTCTGCTAGGGTGGTAGTCTCTCTGTTAGGGTGGTAGTCTCTCTGTTAGGGTGGTAGTCTCTCTGCTAGGGTGGTAGTTTCTCTGTTAGGGTGGTAGTCTCTCTGCTAGGGTGGTAGTCTCTCTGCTAGGGTGGTAGTCTCTCTGTTAGGGTGGTAGTCTCTCTGTTAGGGTGGTAGTCTCTCTGCTAGGGTGGTAGTTTCTCTGTTAGGGTGGTAGTCTCTCTGTTAGGGTGGTAGTCTCTCTGCTAGGGTGGTAGTCTCTCTGTTAGGGTGGTAGTCTCTCTGTTAGGGTGGTAGTCTCTCTGTTAGGGTGGTAGTCTCTCTGCTAGGGTGGTAGTTTCTCTGTTAGGGTGGTAGTTTCTCTGCTAGGGTGGTAGTTTCTCTGTTAGGGGGGTGGTCTCTCTGTTAAGGTGGTAGTTTCTCTGTTAGGGTGGTAGTCTCTCTGCTAGGGTGGTAGTTTCTCTGTTAGGGTGGTAGTTTCTCTGTTAGGGTGGTAGTTTCTCTGCTAGGGTGGTAGTTTCTCTGTTAGGGTGGTGGTCTCTCTGTTAAGGTGGTAGTTTCTCTGTTAGGGTGGTAGTCTCTCTGCTAGGGTGGTAGTTTCTCTGTTAGGGTGGTAGTTTCTCTGTTAGGGTGGTAGTTTCTCTGCTAGGGTGGTAGTTTCTCTGCTAGGGTGGTGGTCTCTCTGTTAGGGTGGTAGTCTCTCTGTTAGGGTGGTAGTCTCTCTGTTAGGGTGGTAGTTTCTCTGTTAGGGTGGTAGTTTCTCTGTTAGGGTGGTAGTTTCTCTGTTAGGGTGGTAGTCTCTCTGCTAGGGTGGTAGTCTCTCTGCTAGGGTGGTAGTCTCTCTGTTAGGGTGGTAGTTTCTCTGTTAGGGTGGTAGTTTCTCTGTTAGGGTGGTAGTCTCTCTGCTAGGGTGGTAGTCTCTCTGCTAGGGTGGTAGTCTCTCTGTTAGGGTGGTGGTCTCTCTGTTAGGGTGGTAGTCTCTCTGTTAGGGTGGTAGTCTCTCTGTTAGGGTGGTAGTTTCTCTGTTAGGGTGGTAGTTTCTCTGTTAGGGTGGTAGTCTCTCTGCTAGGGTGGTAGTCTCTCTGCTAGGGTGGTAGTCTCTCTGTTAGGGTGGTGGTCTCTCTGTTAGGGTGGTAGTCTCTCTGTTAGGGTGGTAGTTTCTCTGTTAGGGTGGTAGTTTCTCTGTTAGGGTGGTAGTCTCTCTGCTAGGGTGGTAGTCTCTCTGCTAGGGTGGTAGTCTCTCTGTTAGGGTGGTAGTCTCTCTGTTAGGGTGCTGTGTCTAGTGTTAGGGTGGTAGTCTCTCTGTTAGGGTGGTAGTCTCTCTGCTGTGTCTAGTGTTAGGGTGGTAGTCTCTCTGTTAGGGTGGTAGTCTCTCTGCTGTGTCTAGTGTTGGGGTGGTAGTCTCTCTGTTAGGGTGGTAGTCTCTCTGCTGTGTCTAGTGTTGGGGTGGTAGTCTCTCTGTTAGGGTGGTAGTCTCTCTGCTAGGGTGGTAGTCTCTCTGCTGTGTCTAGTGTTAGGGTGGTAGTCTCTCTGTTAGGGTGGTAGTCTCTCTGCTAGGGTGGTAGTCTCTCTGTTAGTGTGGTAGTCTCTCTGTTAGGGTGGTAGTCTCTCTGTTAGGGTGGTAGTCTCTCTGCTGTGTCTAGTGTTAGGGTGGTAGTCTCTCTGTTAGGGTGGTAGTCTCTCTGCTAGGGTGGTAGTCTCTCTGCTAGGGTGGTAGTCTCTCTGTTAGGGTGGTAGTCTCTCTGTTAGGGTGGTAGTCTCTCTGTTAGGGTGGTAGTCTCTCTGCTGTGTCTAGTGTTAGGGTGGTAGTCTCTCTGTTAGGGTGGTAGTCTCTCTGCTGTGTCTAGTGCTAGGGTGGTAGTCTCTCTGTTAGGGTGGTAGTCTCTCTGCTAGGGTGGTAGTCTCTCTGTTAGGGTGGTAGTCTCTCTGTTAGGGTGGTAGCTCTCTCTGTTAGGGTGGTAGTCTCTCTGCTAGGGTGGTAGTCTCTCTGTTAGGGTGGTAGTCTCTCTGTTAGGGTGGTAGTCTCTCTGTTAGGGTGGTAGTCTCTCTGCTGTGTCTAGTGTTAGGGTGGTAGTCTCTCTGTTAGGGTGGTAGTCTCTCTGCTGTGTCTAGTGCTAGGGTGGTAGTCTCTCTGTTAGGGTGGTAGTCTCTCTGTTAGGGTGGTAGTCTCTCTGCTGTGTCTAGTGTTAGGGTGGTAGTCTCTCTGTTAGGGTGGTAGTCTCTCTGCTGTGTCTAGTGCTAGGGTGGTAGTCTCTCTGTTAGGGTGGTAGTCTCTCTGCTAGGGTGGTAGTCTCTCTGTTAGGGTGGTAGTCTCTCTGTTAGGGTGGTGCTCTCTCTGTTAGGGTGGTAGTCTCTCTGCTAGGGTGGTAGTCTCTCTGTTAGGGTGGTAGTCTCTCTGTTAGGGTGGTAGTCTCTCTGTTAGGGTGGTAGTCTCTCTGCTGTGTCTAGTGTTAGGGTGGTAGTCTCTCTGTTAGGGTGGTAGTCTCTCTGCTGTGTCTAGTGCTAGGGTGGTAGTCTCTCTGTTAGGGTGGTAGTCTCTCTGTTAGGGTGGTAGTCTCTCTGCTGTGTCTAGTGTTAGGGTGGTAGTCTCTCTGTTAGGGTGGTAGTCTCTCTGCTGTGTCTAGTGTTAGGGTGGTAGTCTCTCTGTTAGGGTGGTAGTCTCTCTGCTAGGGTGGTAGTCTCTCTGCTGTGTCTAGTGTTAGGGTGGTAGTCTCTCTGTTAGGGTGGTAGTCTCTCTGCTAGGGTGGTAGTCTCTCTGCTAGGGTGGTAGTCTCTCTGTTAGGGTGGTAGTTTCTCTGTTAGGGTGGTAGTCTCTCTGTTAGGGTGGTAGTCTCTCTGTTAGGGTGGTAGTCTCTCTGCTAGGGTGGTAGTCTCTCTGTTAGGGTGGTACTCTCTCTGTTAGGGTGGTAGTCTCTCTGTTAGGGTGGTAGTCTCTCTGCTAGGGTGGTAGTCTCTCTGTTAGGGTGGTAGTCTCTCTGCTAGGGTGGTAGTCTCTCTGTTAGGGTGGTAGTCTCTCTGTTAGGGTGGTAGTCTCTCTGCTAGGGTGGTAGTTTCTCTGTTAGGGTGGTAGTCTCTCTGCTAGGGTGGTAGTCTCTCTGCTAGGGTGGTAGTCTCTCTGTTAGGGTGGTAGTCTCTCTGTTAGGGTGGTAGTCTCTCTGCTAGGGTGGTAGTTTCTCTGTTAGGGTGGTAGTCTCTCTGTTAGGGTGGTAGTCTCTCTGCTAGGGTGGTAGTCTCTCTGTTAGGGTGGTAGTCTCTCTGTTAGGGTGGTAGTCTCTCTGTTAGGGTGGTAGTCTCTCTGCTAGGGTGGTAGTTTCTCTGTTAGGGTGGTAGTTTCTCTGCTAGGGTGGTAGTTTCTCTGTTAGGGTGGTGGTCTCTCTGTTAAGGTGGTAGTTTCTCTGTTAGGGTGGTAGTCTCTCTGCTAGGGTGGTAGTTTCTCTGTTAGGGTGGTAGTTTCTCTGTTAGGGTGGTAGTTTCTCTGCTAGGGTGGTAGTTTCTCTGTTAGGGTGGTGGTCTCTCTGTTAAGGTGGTAGTTTCTCTGTTAGGGTGGTAGTCTCTCTGCTAGGGTGGTAGTTTCTCTGTTAGGGTGGTAGTTTCTCTGTTAGGGTGGTAGTTTCTCTGCTAGGGTGGTAGTTTCTCTGCTAGGGTGGTGGTCTCTCTGTTAGGGTGGTAGTCTCTCTGTTAGGGTGGTAGTCTCTCTGTTAGGGTGGTAGTTTCTCTGTTAGGGTGGTAGTTTCTCTGTTAGGGTGGTAGTTTCTCTGTTAGGGTGGTAGTCTCTCTGCTAGGGTGGTAGTCTCTCTGCTAGGGTGGTAGTCTCTCTGTTAGGGTGGTAGTTTCTCTGTTAGGGTGGTAGTTTCTCTGTTAGGGTGGTAGTCTCTCTGCTAGGGTGGTAGTCTCTCTGCTAGGGTGGTAGTCTCTCTGTTAGGGTGGTGGTCTCTCTGTTAGGGTGGTAGTCTCTCTGTTAGGGTGGTAGTCTCTCTGCTGTGTCTAGTGCTAGGGTGGTAGTCTCTCTGTTAGGGTGGTAGTCTCTCTGTTAGGGTGGTAGTCTCTCTGCTAGGGTGGTAGTCTCTCTGTTAGGGTGGTAGTCTCTCTGTTAGGGTGGTGCTCTCTCTGTTAGGGTGGTAGTCTCTCTGCTAGGGTGGTAGTCTCTCTGTTAGGGTGGTAGTCTCTCTGTTAGGGTGGTAGTCTCTCTGTTAGGGTGGTAGTCTCTCTGCTGTGTCTAGTGTTAGGGTGGTAGTCTCTCTGTTAGGGTGGTAGTCTCTCTGCTGTGTCTAGTGCTAGGGTGGTAGTCTCTCTGTTAGGGTGGTAGTCTCTCTGTTAGGGTGGTAGTCTCTCTGCTGTGTCTAGTGTTAGGGTGGTAGTCTCTCTGTTAGGGTGGTAGTCTCTCTGATGTGTCTAGTGTTAGGGTGGTAGTCTCTCTGTTAGGGTGGTAGTCTCTCTGCTAGGGTGGTAGTCTCTCTGCTGTGTCTAGTGTTAGGGTGGTAGTCTCTCTGTTAGGGTGGTAGTCTCTCTGCTAGGGTGGTAGTCTCTCTGCTAGGGTGGTAGTCTCTCTGTTAGGGTGGTAGTTTCTCTGTTAGGGTGGTAGTCTCTCTGTTAGGGTGGTAGTCTCTCTGTTAGGGTGGTAGTCTCTCTGTTAGGGTGGTAGTCTCTCTGCTAGGGTGGTAGTCTCTCTGTTAGGGTGGTACTCTCTCTGTTAGGGTGGTAGTCTCTCTGTTAGGGTGGTAGTCTCTCTGCTAGGGTGGTAGTCTCTCTGTTAGGGTGGTAGTCTCTCTGCTAGGGTGGTAGTCTCTCTGTTAGGGTGGTAGTCTCTCTGTTAGGGTGGTAGTCTCTCTGCTAGGGTGGTAGTTTCTCTGTTAGGGTGGTAGTCTCTCTGCTAGGGTGGTAGTCTCTCTGCTAGGGTGGTAGTCTCTCTGTTAGGGTGGTAGTCTCTCTGTTAGGGTGGTAGTCTCTCTGCTAGGGTGGTAGTCTCTCTGCTAGGGTGGTAGTCTCTCTGTTAGGGTGGTAGTCTCTCTGTTAGGGTGGTAGTCTCTCTGTTAGGGTGGTAGTCTCTCTGCTAGGGTGGTAGTTTCTCTGTTAGGGTGGTAGTTTCTCTGCCAGGGTGGTAGTTTCTCTGTTAGGGTGGTGGTCTCTCTGTTAAGGTGGTAGTTTCTCTGTTAGGGTGGTAGTCTCTCTGCTAGGGTGGTAGTGTCTCTGTTAGGGTGGTAGTTTCTCTGTTAGGGTGGTAGTTTCTCTGTTAGGGTGGTAGTTTCTCTGTTAGGGTGGTGGTCTCTCTGTTAAGGTGGTAGTTTCTCTGTTAGGGTGGTAGTCTCTCTGCTAGGGTGGTAGTTTCTCTGTTAGGGTGGTAGTTTCTCTGTTAGGGTGGTAGTTTCTCTGCTAGGGTGGTAGTTTCTCTGCTAGGGTGGTGGTCTCTCTGTTAGGGTGGTAGTCTCTCTGTTAGGGTGGTAGTCTCTCTGTTAGGGTGGTAGTTTCTCTGTTAGGGTGGTAGTTTCTCTGTTAGGGTGGTAGTTTCTCTGTTAGGGTGGTAGTCTCTCTGCTAGGGTGGTAGTCTCTCTGCTAGGGTGGTAGTCTCTCTGTTAGGGTGGTAGTTTCTCTGTTAGGGTGGTAGTTTCTCTGTTAGGGTGGTAGTCTCTCTGCTAGGGTGGTAGTCTCTCTGCTAGGGTGGTAGTCTCTCTGTTAGGGTGGTGGTCTCTCTGTTAGGGTGGTAGTCTCTCTGTTAGGGTGGTAGTCTCTCTGTTAGGGTGGTAGTTTCTCTGTTAGGGTGGTAGTTTCTCTGTTAGGGTGGTAGTCTCTCTGCTAGGGTGGTAGTCTCTCTGCTAGGGTGGTAGTCTCTCTGTTAGGGTGGTGGTCTCTCTGTTAGGGTGGTAGTCTCTCTGTTAGGGTGGTAGTTTCTCTGTTAGGGTGGTAATCTCTGTTAGGGTGGTAGTCTCTCTGCTAGGGTGGTAGTCTCTCTGCTAGGGTGGTAGTCTCTCTGTTAGGGTGGTAGTCTCTCTGTTAGGGTGGTAGTTTCTCTGTTAGGGTGGTAGTTTCTCTGTTAGGGTGGTAGTCTCTCTGCTAGGGTGGTAGTCTCTCTGCTAGGGTGGTAGTTTCTCTGTTAGGGTGGTAGTTTCTCTGTTAGGGTGGTAGTTTCTCTGCTAGGGTGGTAGTTTCTCTGCTAGGGTGGTGGTCTCTCTGTTAGGGTGGTAGTCTCTCTGTTAGGGTGGTAGTCTCTCTGTTAGGGTGGTAGTTTCTCTGTTAGGGTGGTAGTTTCTCTGTTAGGGTGGTAGTCTCTCTGCTAGGGTGGTAGTCTCTCTGCTAGGGTGGTAGTCTCTCTGTTAGGGTGGTAGTCTCTCTGTTAGGGTGGTGGTCTCTCTGTTAGGGTGGTAGTCTCTCTGTTAGGGTGGTGGTCTCTCTGTTAGGGTGGTAGTCTCTCTGTTAGGGTGGTAGTCTCTCTGTTAGGGTGGTGGTCTCTCTGTTAGGGTGGTAGTCTCTCTGTTAGGGTGGTGGTCTCTCTGTTAGGGTGGTGGTCTCTCTGTTAGGGTGGTAGTCTCTCTGTTAGGGTGGTAGTCCTCTCTGTTAGGGTGGTAGTCTCTCTGTTAGGGTGGTAGTCTCTCTGTTAGGGTGGTGGTCTCTCTGTTAGGGTGGTGGTCTCTCTGTTAGGGTGGTAGTTTCTCTGTTAGGGTGGTAGTCTCTCTGCTAGGGTGGTAGTCTCTCTGTTAGGGTGGTAGTCTCTCTGTTAGGGTGGTAGTCTCTCTGTTAGGGTGGTAGTCTCTCTGTTAGGGTGGTAGTCTCTCTGTTAGGGTGGTAGTCTCTCTGCTAGGGTGGTAGTCTCTCTGCTAGGGTGGTAGTCTCTCTGTTAGGGTGGTAGTCTCTCTGTTAGGGTGGTAGTCTCTCTGCTAGGGTGGTAGTCTCTCTGCTAGGGTGGTAGTCTCTCTGCTAGGGTGGTAGTCTCTCTGCTAGGGTGGTAGTCTCTCTGTTAGGGTGGTAGTCTCTCTGTTAGGGTGGTAGTCTCTCTGCTAGGGTGGTAGTCTCTCTGTTAGGGTGGTAGTCTCTCTGTTAGGGTGGTAGTCTCTCTGTTAGGGTGGTGGTCTCTCTGTTAGGGTGGTAGTCTCTCTGTTAGGGTGGTAGTCTCTCTGCTAGGGTGGTAGTCTCTCTGTTAGGGTGGTAGTCTCTCTGTTAGGGTGGTAGTCTCTCTGTTAGGGTGGTAGTCTCTCTGCTGTGTCTAGTGTAGCCGGAGGACACTACTGTGTGATGAGCTTCTAGGCCACTGTCCGTTAATACTACACACACACAACAAGGTTACTGGATCTTACTGTAAATAGGATTAGTATAGGATTAGTATTGTCTCTCTGTCACACCTGGCTTATTTGTCACTGACCTACTGTACTTACTGTCATTAAATTACTATCTATTGTAGCTACTGTGATTAATATACTACCTACTGTAGCTACTGTTATTAATATAAACCTACTGTTATTAATATACTACCTACTGTTATTAATATAATACCTACTATTATTAATATAATACCTACTGTTATTAATATAATACCTACTGTTATTAATATAATACCTACTGTTATTAATATACTACCTACTGTAGCTACTGTTATTAATATACTACCTACTGTTATTAATATACTACCTACTGTTATTAATATAATACCTACTGTTATTAATATAATACCTACTGTTATTAATATAATACCTACTGTTATTAATATAATACCTACTGTTATTAATATACTACCTACTGTTATTAATATAATACCTACTGTTATTAATATAATACCTACTGTTATTAATATAATACCTACTGTTATTAATATACTACCTACTGTTATTAATATACTACCTACTGTTATTAATATACTACCTACTGTTATTAATATAATACCTACTGTAGCTACTGTTATTAATATACTACCTACTGTTATTAATATACTACCTACTGTTATTAATATAATACCTACTGTTATTAATATACTACCTACTGTTATTAATATAATACCTACTGTTATTAATATAATACCTACTGTTATTAATATACTACCTACTGTTATTAATATAATACCTACTGTTATTAATATAATACCTACTGTTATTAATATAATACCTACTGTTATTAATATACTACCTACTGTTATTAATATACTACCTACTGTTATTAATATACTACCTACTGTTATTAATATAATACCTACTGTAGCTACTGTTATTAATATACTACCTACTGTTATTAATATACTACCTACTGTTATTAATATAATACCTACTGTTATTAATATACTACCTACTGTTATTAATATAATACCTACTGTTATTAATATAATACCTACTGTTATTAAAATAATACCTACTGTTATTCATATAATACCTACTGTTATTAATATACTACCTACTGTTATTAAAATAATACCTACTGTTATTAATATAATACCTACTGTTATTAATATAATACCTACTGTAGCTACTGTTATTAATATACTACCTACTGTTATTAATATAATACCTACTGTAGCTACTGTTATTAATATACTACCTACTGTTATTAATATAATACCTACTGTTATTAATATACTACCTACTGTTATTAATATAATACCTACTGTTATTAATATAATACCTACTGTTATTAATATAATACCTACTGTTATTAATATAATACCTACTGTTATTAATATACTACCTACTGTTATTAATATACTACCTACTGTTATTAATATAATACCTACTGTTATTAATATAATACCTACTGTTATTAATATACTACCTACTGTTATTAATATAATACCTACTGTAGCTACTGTTATTAATATAATACCTACTGTTATTAATATAATACCTACTGTTATTAATATAATACCAACTGTTATTAATATACTACCTACTGTTATTAATATAATACCTACTGTTATTAATATAATACCTACTGTTATTAATATAATACCTACTGTTATTAATATAATACCTACTGTTATTAATATAATACCTACTGTTATTAAAATAATACCTACTGTAGCTACTGTTATTAATATAATACCTACTGTTATTAAAATAATACCTACTGTAGCTACTGTTATTAATATAATACCTACTGTTATTAATATAATACCTACTGTAGCTACTGTTATTAATATAATACCTACTGTTATTAATATAATACCTACTGTTATTAATATAGTACCTACTGTTATTAATATACTACCTACTGTTATTAATATACTACCTACTGTTATTAATATAATACCTACTGTTTTTAATATACTACCTACTGTTATTAATATAATACCTACTGTTATTAATATACTACCTACTGTAGCTACTGTTATTAATATAATACCTACTGTAGCTACTGTTATTAATATAATACCTACTGTTATTAATATAATACCTACTGTTATTAATATAAGACCTACTGTTATTAATATACTACCTACTGTTATTAATATAATACCTACTGTTATTAATATAATACCCACCGTTATAATATAATACCTACTGTTATTAATATACTACCTACTGTTATTAATATACTGCCTACTGTTATTAATATAATACCTACTGTTATTAATATAAGACCTACTGTTATTAATATACTACCTACTGTTATTAAAATAATACCTCCTGTTATTAATATACTACCTACTATTATTAATATAATACCTACTGTTATTAAAATAATACCTACTGTTATTAATATACTACCTACTGTTATTAATATAATACCTACTGTTGTTAATATAATACCTACTGTAGCTACTGTTATTAATATAATACCTACTGTTATTAATATACTTCCTACTGTATCTACTGTTATTAATATAATACCTACTGTAGCTACTGTTATTAATATAATACCTGCTGTAGCTACTGTTATTAATATAATACCTACTGTAGCTACTGTTATTAATATAATACCTACTGTTATTAATATATTACCTACTGTTATTAATATAATACCTACTGTTATTAATATACTACCTACTGTAATTAATATACTACCTACTGTTATTAATATAATACCCACTGTTATTAATATAATACCTAATGTTATTAATATACTATCTACTGTTATTAATATAATACCTACTGTTATTAATATAATACTTACTGTTATTAATATAATACCTACTGTAGCTGTTGTTATTAATATACTACCTACTGTTATTAATATAATACCTACTGTAGCTACTGTTATTAATATAATACCTACTGTTATTAATATACTACCTACTGTTATTAATATAATACCTACTGTTATTAATATACTACCTACTGTTATTAATATAATACCTACTGTTATTAATATAATACCTACTGTAGCTACTGTTATTAATATAATACCTACTGTTATTAATATAATACCTACTGTTATTAATATAATACCAACTGTTATTAATATACTACCTACTGTTATTAATATACTACCTACTGTTATTAATATAATACCTACTGTTATTAATATACTACCTACTGTTATTAATATACTACCTACTGTAGCTACTGTTATTAATATAATACCCACTGTTATTAATATAATACCCACTGTTATTCATATACTATCTACTGTTATTAATATAATACATACTGTTATTAATATAATACCTACTGTTATTAATATAATACCTACTGTTATTAAAATAATACCTACTGTAGCTACTGTTATTAATATACTACCTACTGTTATTAATATAATACCTACTGTTATTAATATAATACCTACTGTTATTAATATAATACCTACTGTTATTAATATAATACCTACTGTTATTAATATACTACATGCTGTAACTGCTAGGATATTAATATAGGATACTAATATACTACATGCTGTAACTGCTAGGGTATTAATATAGGATACTAATATAATACCTGCTGTAACTACTAGGGTATTAATATAGGATACTAATATAATACCTGCTGTAACTACTGTTATTAATATAGGATACTAATATAATACCTGCTGTAACTGCTAGGGTATTAATATAGGATACTAATATAATACCTGCTGTAACTGCTGGGGTATTAATATAGGATACTAATATAATACCTGCTGTAAATGCTGGGGTATTAATATAGGATACTAATATAATACCTGCTGTAACTACTGGGGTATTAATATAGGATACTAATATAATACCTGCTGTAACTACTGGGGTATTAATATAGGATACTAATATAATACCTGCTGTAACTACTAGGATATTAATATAGGATACTAATATAATACCTGCTGTAACTGCTAGGGTATTAATATAGGATACTAATATAATACCTGCTGTAACTACTGGGGTATTAATATAGGATACTAATATAATACCTGCTGTAACTACTAGGGTATTAATATAGGATACTAATATAATACCTGCTGTAACTACTAGGGTATTAATATAGGATACTAATATACTACCTGCTGTAACTACTAGGGTATTAATATAGGATACTAATATACTACCTGCTGTAACTACTGGGGTATTAATATAGGATACTAATATAATACCTGCTGTAACTGCTAGGGTATTAATATAGGATACTAATATAATACCTGCTGTAACTGCTAGGGTATTAATATAGGATACTAATATAATACCTGCTGTAACTACTAGGGTATTAATATAGGATACTAATATACTACCTGCTGTAACTGCTGGGGTATTAATATAGGATACTAATATAATACCTGCTGTAACTACTAGGGTATTAATATAGGATACTAATATAATACCTGCTGTAACTACTGTTGTTAATATAGGATACTAATATAATACCTGCTGTAACTGCTGGGGTATTAATATAGGATACTAATATAATACCTGCTGTAACTACTAGGGTATTAATATAGGATACTAATATAATACCTGCTGTAACTACTGTTATTAATATAGGATACTAATATAATACCTGCTGTAACTGCTGGGGTATTAATATAGGATACTAATATAATACCTGCTGTAACTGCTAGGGTATTAATATAGGATACTAATATAATACCTGCTGTAACTACTAGGGTATTAATATAGGATACTAATATAATACCTGCTGTAACTACTAGGGTATTAATATAGGATACTAATATAATACCTGCTGTAACTACTAGGGTATTAATATAGGATACTAATATAATACCTGCTGTAACTACTAGGGTATTAATATAGGATACTAATATAATACCTGCTGTAACTGCTAGGGTATTAATATAGGATACTAATATAATACCTGCTGTAACTACTAGGGTATTAATATAGGATACTAATATAATACCTGCTGTAACTGCTAGGGTATTAATATAGGATACTAATATAATACCTGCTGTAACTACTAGGGTATTAATATAGGATACTAATATAATACCTGCTGTAACTACTAGGGTATTAATATAGGATACTAATATAATACCTGCTGTAACTACTAGGGTATTAATATAGGATACTAATATAATACCTGCTGTAACTGCTAGGGTATTAATATAGGATACTAATATAATACCTGCTGTAACTACTGGGGTATTAATATAGGATACTAATATAATACCTGCTGTAACTACTAGGGTATTAATATAGGATACTAATATAATACCTGCTGTAACTACTAGGGTATTAATATAGGATACTAATATAATACCTGCTGTAACTACTAGGGTATTAATATAGGATACTAATATAATACCTGCTGTAACTACTAGGGTATTAATATAGGATACTAATATAATATCTGTTTTAACATCATTGGCACCTAGTGAGCAGTTGTTGTTCAGGGTAACCTGCCTTGCTCAGGGGCACAACGGCAGAGTCTTACCCTGTCGGCTCGGGGATTCGATCCAGCTACCTTTCAGTTGCTGCCTCAACACTCCTACCCGCCGGGCTACTTGCCGTCCCTTACCCTGGTACATCGTGGGAAATAGAACAAATTTACACGCCTATAACAAATTATTTTTGTTTGTATCCTATTCAAGCAGTTGTTTTTTAGTTTCATAAAGATTGTGGTCTTTTCTGACCTCCCCGTCACAACACTAAGATATACATTTAGTCTGTTTGTCTCTCCTCACGTCCCAGAGAATCACACTCTGAGGCATCTGGGTGTGTTGTGACTGGCTTTTCAATTTACCCAGCTGAACATGCTTCTGCTGCCGTCTCACAGGGCGAACAACATGGTTTGAATGAAAAAAACATTTACATTTATAATGAAAACTGAATCAATATGCGCCAGTGCCGGAGTCAGAGTGGAATGTACTAGATTAATGAGAGAGAGAGAGAGAGAGAGATACAGAGTGGAATGTACTAGAGTAATGAGAGAGAGAGATACACAGAGATATAGAGTAGAATGTACTAGAGTAAGAGAGAGAGAGATACACAGAGATATAGAGTAGAATGTACTAGAGTAATGAGAGAGAGAGATACACAGAGATATAGAGTAGAATGTACTAGAGTAAGAGAGAGAGAGATACACAGAGATATAGAGTAGAATGTACTAGAGTAATGAGAGAGAGAGATACACAGAGATATAGAGTAGAATGTACTAGAGTAAGAGAGAGAGAGATACACAGAGATACAGAGTGGAATGTACTAGAGTAATGAGAGAGAGATACACAGAGATATAGAGTAGAATGTACTAGAGTAAGAGAGAGAGAGATACACAGAGATATAGAGTAGAATGTACTAGAGTAATGAGAGAGAGAGATACACAGAGATATAGAGTAGAATGTACTAGAGTAATGAGAGAGAGAGATACACAGATATATAGAGTAGAATGTACTAGAGTAAGAGAGAGAGAGATACACAGAGATACAGAGTGGAATGTACTAGAGTAATGAGAGAGAGAGATACACAGAGATATAGAGTAGAATGTACTAGAGTAAGAGAGAGAGAGATACACAGAGATATAGAGTAGAATGTACTAGAGTAATGAGAGAGAGAGATACACAGAGATATAGAGTAGAATGTACTAGAGTAAGAGAGAGAGAGATACACAGAGATATAGAGTAGAATGTACTAGAGTAATGAGAGAGAGAGATACACAGAGATATAGAGTAGAATGTACTAGAGTAAGAGAGAGAGAGATACACAGAGATATAGAGTAGAATGTACTAGAGTAAGAGAGAGAGAGATACACAGAGATATAGAGTAGAATGTACTAGAGTAAGAGAGAGAGAGATACACAGAGATATAGAGTAGAATGTACTAGAGTAATGAGAGAGAGAGGAACCCAGAGGGAGAGACAGAGAGAGAGACAGAGAGACCCAGAGGGAGAGACAGAGAGAGAGACAGAGAGAGAGAGAGAGAGACCCAGAGGGAGAGACAGAGAGAGAGACAGAGAGACCCAGAGGGAGAGACAGAGAGAGAGACAGAGAGACCCAGAGGGAGAGACAGAGAGAGAGACAGAGAGACCCAGAGGGAGAGACAGAGAGAGAGACAGAGAAACCCAGAGGGAGAGACAGAGAGAGACAAAGATGCAGAGGCCCTATAGAGACACAGAGAGAGACCGAGAAAGACCGAGATATAGAGACAGAGATACAGAGAGAGATGAAGAGATACAGGGAGAGAGAGAGAGATACAGAGAGCGATAGAGAGAGACAGAGATACAGGGAGAGAGACAGAGATACAGAGAGAGATAGAGAGAGATACAGAGAGAGATGCAGAGATACAGGGAGAGAGAGAGATACAGAGAGCGATAGAGAGAGACAGAGATACAGAGATACAGGGAGAGAGACAGAGATACAGAGAGAGATAGAGAGATACAGAGAGAGACAGAGATACAGAGAGAGACAGAGATACAGAGAGAGATGCAGAGAGAGACAGAGATTTGCTGAAACCTAGAATAGCCCAATGTATTTCTGCGTTTTTGTAGGTTTAGTTTCCTTGTGTAACCTACCTCCTTTGATTAAGGTGCTTTTGGTAACATTAATTCCACGTCATGTTGTTGGCTGTCGTGTGTCTTATGTCTGCAGTGATTTGCATACTGAAGCAGGGTTGATGTCTGGGCTTTAGCTCCCAGCCATGACGATCATAAACATATATCTGTTCAGGAGGGGGTGGAAAACAAGCTTTGCATGATGTTTACGTCAAAGAGATGTCGTTACAGTTCTATACAGTTTACATGTCTAGTCATCTTCAGACATGTTTCATATGGTTTTACATCGAGGCCTGTTGTGATATGATAAACAAACACACGTCTACCCAGACACACCATAATGCAAAGTATCCTGACTGTGTTTGAATAAGTCTCCTCCCATCAAAGAACGGTATATCTCAGATATCCCTTCTTCCCTCTGATCTCAGAGTCTCACTCAGCAGACATCCCTTCTTCCCTCTGATCTCAGAGTCTCACTCAGCAGACATCCCTTCTTCCCTCTGATCTCAGAGTCTCACTCAGCAGATATCCCTTCTTCCCTCTGATCTCAGAGTCTCACTCAGCAGATATCCCTTCTTCCCTCTGATCTCAGAGTCTCACTCAGCAGATATCCCTTCTTCCCTCTGATCTCAGAGTCTCACTCAGCAGACATCCCTTCTTCCCTCTGATCTCAGAGTCTTTTTATACACCTGGCAGCAACGGGTGTGGCTGAAATAACCAAATCCTCTCATTTGAACAGGTGTCCACCTACTTTTGCATATATAGCGTATATACTGTACATATAACTTTTTGTCATGTTATTAAAAACTGTATGAACCAAATACTGTAACTTAGGAAGGAAACCCCCTCTAGCTGTCAAGTTTCCATCCAATACATTGTGCAAATCTGTCCTTCTGCCCCTGAGGCAGTTAACCCCCTGTTCCCCGGGCGCCGAAGACGTGGATGTCGATTTCAGGCAGCCCCCCGTACCGCTCTGAGTCAGAGTGGTGGGGTTAAATGCAGAAGACACATTTCAGTTGAAGGCATTCAGTTGCACATCTGACTAGTTATCCCCCTTTCCTTTCCCTTTCCCAAATTATATGAAAATGATGAACGTATTTTTGTTAAGATATAAATATGATTTTAGGAGTCATAAGAGAGAACTTCTAATCATATCCTTTGCACATTCAGTAGCCACGACCCGAGGGAGATCAGAGAGCTTGTCAGCATGACGGAACGTCCCTTTTTGACCAAGAGTGCATAAAGGCTTGAATCAACCTTTAGACCAGGAAACGTGAGGCGAGAGTTACATGTTTTAAAATGGTTGAAACGCTGAAACTCAACACGAGGTGAAGAAATAAACTCACCTTCCTTTAGACCAGAGAGACGAAGAGCTGCAGCTCATGTCCATCGTGGTTCGACTCCTGAATACCACGTGAGAAGCTCCTCAGACAATCGCTGGTAAAGCTGATTAGCCGTCTTAAGTCAGATATCGATATTCCCCCCCCATCTATGTTGTAACAAGCTATCATATCTTGTCAGTCCACTAGGGACTTTTGTCTCATGTAAGTGTGTGTGTATCGAGAAAAGTGAATCTAAGTGAGACTCTCCTACTACGCTCATCACCAAGGGGAACCGTCGACATGGCTGGTTATCTTCCAGAGTGAACAACAGTAGATGACGGGAAAGAGGAAACCCCTTTCGGACAATCAGAGCCATACAGCTGGAAGGCCAACAACCTTCTGGAGATTTCTTATTCCAAACGGGTGGCGGTTCGTGAGCAAACTATATGATTAACGTTACTGAATCGTTCTGAAATGTCTTGGCGATAAGTGTGCCTCCCCCCCCCCCCCCCCTCTCTATCTATGTTGTAACAAGCCGTCATATCTTGTCAGTCCACTAGGGACTTTTGTCTCATGTAAGTGTGTGTGTGTGTGTATTCGGTGTTATTATTTAGTTAGCTAGTAAATAAATAATTAAACAATTTGTGTAATACTGAATCATGAGCAAAGCTGGGGTTTCTGCAGATCCACGAAGGTTCAGAACGATTTGATGTAATGATAAACAAGATTACTGTTTATCGATGAAATAGATATATACCTTATAGAGTTTAATTTGGGAGATGGTAACTCTTTAAACGACCTCTTCCGTGGTGACCCAAATGCTAATGAGTTAATTGTTACATAATTTATTTAATCGGGTAACAATTAAGCATAGTTAGTTGATTAGATGAATAACAGTCATCAGATTAATGAAAGTAAAGTCACGACAGTCAAGATCCACTCTGGTGCAGCTGTAGAACTTTTAATGGATCTGAGGGAACCTGCCAAATCTTTTCTGCCTCCTGAGAGGGAAGAGGTGTCAGTGCCCTCTTCCCGACTGTGTTGGTGTGTGTGAACCTTGATCATTTCTTAGTGATGTGGACACCAAGGAACTTGAAGCTCTCGACTTGCTCCACTACCCTTCGTTTCCTGTCGTCCACGATCAGCACATTTGTTTTGCTGACGTTGAGGGAGAGGTTGTCTGAGTGGGTATATAGATGTATTACTGCTGAGTGGGTATATAGATGTATTACTGCTGAGTGGGTATATAGACGTATTACTGCTGAGTGGGTATATAGATGTATTACTGCTGAGTGGGTATATAGATGTATTACTGCCGAGTGGGTATATAGATGTATTACTGCTGAGTGGGTATATAGACGTATTACTGCTGAGTGGGTATATAGATGTATTACTGCTGAGTGGGTATATAGATGTATTACTGCTGAGTGGGTATATAGATGTATTACTGCTGAGTGGGTATATAGATGTATTACTGCTGAGTGGGTATATAGATGTATTACTGCTGAGTGGGTATATAGACGTATTACTGCTGAGTGGGTATATAGATGTATTACTGCTGAGTGGGTATATAGACGTATTACTGCTGAGTGGGTATATAGATGTATTACTGCTGAGTGGGTATATAGATGTATTACTGCTGAGTGGGTATATAGATGTATTACTGCTGAGTGGGTATATAGATGTATTACTGCTGAGTGGGTATATAGATGTATTACTGCTGAGTGGGTATATAGATGTATTACTGCTGAGTGGGTATATAGATGTATTACTGCTGAGTGGGTATATAGATGTATTACTGCTGAGTGGGTATATAGATGTATTACTGCTGAGTGGGTATATAGACGTATTACTGCTGAGTGGGTATATAGACGTATTACTGCTGAGTGGGTATATAGACGTATTACTGCTGAGTGGGTATATAGATGTATTACTGCTGAGTGGGTATATAGATGTATTACTGCTGAGTGGGTATATAGATGTATTACTGCTGAGTGGGTATATAGATGTATTACTGCTGAGTGGGTATATAGATGTATTACTGCTGAGTGGGTATATAGATGTATTACTGCTGAGTGGGTATATAGATGTATTACTGCTGAGTGGGTATATAGATGTATTACTGCTGAGTGGGTATATAGATGTATTACTGCTGAGTGGGTATATAGATGTATTACTGCTGAGTGGGTATATAGATGTATTTCTGCTGAGTGGGTATATAGATGTATTACTGCTGAGTGGGTATATAGACGTATTACTGCTGAGTGGGTATATAGACGTATTACTGCTGAGTGGGTATATAGATGTATTACTGCTGAGTGGGTATATAGATGTATTACTGCTGAGTGGGTATATAGACGTATTACTGCTGAGTGGGTATATAGACGTATTACTGCTGAGTGGGTATATAGATGTATTACTGCTGAGTGGGTATATAGATGTATTACTGCTGAGTGGGTATATAGATGTATTACTGCTGAGTGGGTATATAGACGTATTTATATATAGATGTATCTATATACCCACTCAGCAGTAACACATCTATATGTATTTCATGAGTATCCTGAAGGAATGCCGGACAGGGTGGTGGTGGGATGCACCAGAGCAGGGAAGATGTTGGAATTATACTGAATTATGCTGTATTATAGATCTGTATTAATTATAGTTGGAATGTAGTGTCTGTATTATAGATCTGTATTAATTATAGGTGGAATGTAGTGTCTGTATTATAGATATATATTTACTATAGGTTGAATGTAGTGTCTGTATTATAGATCTGTATTAATTATAGGTGGAATGTAGTGTCTGTATTATAGATCTGTATTAATTATAGGTGGAATGTAGTGTCTGTATTATAGATATGTATTAATTATAGGTGGAATGTAGTGTCTGTATTATAGATATATATTTACTATAGGTTGAATGTAGTGTCTGTATTATAGATCTGTATTAATTATAGGTGGAATGTAGTGTCTGTATTATAGATCTGTATTTACTATAGGTTGAATGTAGTGTCTGTATTATAGATCTGTATTAATTATAGGTGGAATGTAGTGTCTGTATTATAGATATGTATTAATTATAGGTGGAATGTAGTGTCTGTATTATAGATATGTATTAATTATAGGTGGAATGTAGTGTCTGTATTATAGATATATATTTACTATAGGTTGAATGTAGTGTCTGTATTATAGATCTGTATTAATTATAGGTGGAATGTAGTGTCTGTATTATAGATCTGTATTTACTATAGGTTGAATGTAGTGTCTGTATTATAGATCTGTATTAATTATAGGTGGAATGTAGTGTCTGTATTATAGATATGTATTAATTATAGGTGGAATGTAGTGTCTGTATTATAGATATGTATTAATTATAGGTGGAATGTAGTGTCTGTATTATAGATATATATTTACTATAGGTGGAATGTAGTGTCTGTATTATAGATCTGTATTAATTATAGGTGGAATGTAGTGTCTGTATTATAGATCTGTATTTACTATAGGTGGAATGTAGTGTCTGTATTATAGATCTGTATTAATTATAGGTGGAATGTAGTGTCTGTATTATAGATCTGTATTAATTATAGGTGGAATGTAGTGTCTGTATTATAGATATGTATTAATTATAGGTGGAATGTAGTGTCTGTATTATAGATATATATTTACTATAGGTTGAATGTAGTGTCTGTATTATAGATCTGTATTAATTATAGGTGGAATGTAGTGTCTGTATTATAGATCTGTATTTACTATAGGTTGAATGTAGTGTCTGTATTATAGATCTGTATTAATTATAGGTGGAATGTAGTGTCTGTATTATAGATATGTATTAATTATAGATGGAATGTAGTGTCTGTATTATAGATATGTATTAATTATAGGTGGAATGTAGTGTCTGTATTATAGATATATATTTACTATAGGTTGAATGTAGTGTCTGTATTATAGATCTGTATTAATTATAGGTGGAATGTAGTGTCTGTATTATAGATCTGTATTTACTATAGGTTGAATGTAGTGTCTGTATTATAGATCTGTATTAATTATAGGTGGAATGTAGTGTCTGTATTATAGATATGTATTAATTATAGGTGGAATGTAGTGTCTGTATTATAGATATGTATTAATTATAGGTGGAATGTAGTGTCTGTATTATAGATATATATTTACTATAGGTGGAATGTAGTGTCTGTATTATAGATCTGTATTAATTATAGGTGGAATGTAGTGTCTGTATTATAGATCTGTATTTACTATAGGTGGAATGTAGTGTCTGTATTATAGATATTTACTATAGGTGGAATGTAGTGTCTGTATTATAGATATATATTTATTATAGGTGTAGTGTCTGTATTATAGATATCTATTTATTATTTTTGTAACGTTCCCTAATAGACATCAAACGACCTTACTGTAACGTTATACTGCGACCAAACCGGGACCTGTACTGAACGTCCTCTTTGACGTCACGTTTTAACGTTCCGAGAACGTTCTCGGCACGTCGGTGGGTTAACGTCTTATGTCCTCAGGACGACCCCTGTTTGCTGGGTGAAAGCCTGACCCTTCTAGGCACTGCTGAGTGCAGTGTGTTGACTGAGATGTTCCGTTGCCAATTACTCCGTTGAAAAGAGCCCATTTGGTCCTCGTTATCCATCACAAACGGCTGCTCTGGCAGGCGCCCAGCGTGGAGCTCGACTCTGGAGGTCACACATCTTAGATAGGTGCCCAGGTTGTAGACTGTTGGCAATGACAAGGCTGTGTCTCTCTACCCCACAGTAACCAGGGTTTTCTGTAGT
Source organism: Salvelinus alpinus (assembly GCF_045679555.1). Taxonomy (NCBI): domain Eukaryota; kingdom Metazoa; phylum Chordata; class Actinopteri; order Salmoniformes; family Salmonidae; genus Salvelinus; species Salvelinus alpinus. Next base: position 104,190,316 of record NC_092088.1, read on the forward strand.
GGTTCTCTGCTGTGTCTCTCTACCCCACAGTAACCAGGGTTTTCTGTAGTGGTTCTCTGCTGTGTCTCTCTACCCCACAGTAACCAGGGTTTTCTGTAGTGGTTCTCTGCTGTGTCTCTCTACCAGACAGTAACCAGGGTTTTCTGTAGTAGTTCTCTGCTGTGTCTCTCTACCCCACAGTAACCAGGGTTTTCTGTAGTGGTTCTCTGCTGTGTCTCTCTACCCCACAGTAACCAGGGTTTTCTGTAGTGGTTCTCTGCTGTGTCTCTCTACCCCACAGTAACCAGGGTTTTCTGTAGTGGTTCTCTGCTGTGTCTCTCTACCCCACAGTAACCAGGGTTTTCTGTAGTGGTTCTCTGCTGTGTCTCTCTACCAGACAGTAACCAGGGTTTTCTGTAGTGGTTCTCTGCTGTGTCTCTCTACCCCACAGTAACCAGGGTTTTCTGTAGTGGTTCTCTGCTGTGTGTCTCTACCCCACAGTAACCAGGGTTTTCTGTAGTGGTTCTCTGCTGTGTCTCTACCCCACAGTAACCAGGGTTTTCTGTAGTGGTTCTCTGCTGTCTCTCTACCAGACAGTAACCAGGGTTTTCTGTAGTGGTTCTCTGCTGTGTCTCTCTACCCCACAGTAACCAGGGTTTTCTGTAGTGGTTCTCTGCTGTGTCTCTCTACCCCACAGTAACCAGGGTTTTCTGTAGTGGTTCTCTGCTGTCTCTCTACCCCACAGTAACCAGGGTTTTCTGTAGTGGTTCTCTGCTGTGTCTCTCTACCCCACAGTAACCAGGGTTTTCTGTAGTGGTTCTCTGCTGTCTCTCTACCAGACAGTAACCAGGGTTTTCTGTAGTGGTTCTCTGCTGTGTCTCTCTACCCCACAGTAACCAGGGTTTTCTGTGGTGGTTCTCTGCTGTGTGTCTCTACCAGACAGTAACCAGGGTTTTCTGTAGTGGTTCTCTGCTGTGTCTCTCTACCCCACAGTAACCAGGGTTTTCTGTAGTGGTTCTCTGCTGTGTCTCTCTACCCCACAGTAACCAGGGTTTTCTGTAGTGGTTCTCTGCTGTGTCTCTACCCCACAGTAACCAGGGTTTTCTGTAGTGGTTCTCTGCTGTGTCTCTCTACCAGACAGTAACCAGGGTTTTCTGTAGTGGTTCTCTGCTGTGTCTCTACCAGACAGTAACCAGGGTTTTCTGTAGTGGTTCTCTGCTGTGTCTCTCTACCCCACAGTAACCAGGGTTTTCTGTAGTGGTTCTCTGCTGTGTCTCTCTACCCCACAGTAACCAGGGTTTTCTGTAGTGGTTCTCTGCTGTGTCTCTCTACCTGACAGTAACCAGGGTTTTCTGTAGTGGTTCTCTGCTGTGTCTCTCTACCCCACAGTAACCAGGGTTTTCTGTAGTGGTTCTCTGCTGTGTCTCTCTACCAGACAGTAACCAGGGTTTTCTGTAGTGGTTCTCTGCTGTGTCTCTACCAGACAGTAACCAGGGTTTTCTGTAGTGGTTCTCTGCTGTGTCTCTACCCCACAGTAACCAGGGTTTTCTGTAGTGGTTCTCTGCTGTGTCTCTCTACCCCACAGTAACCAGGGTTTTCTGTAGTGGTTCTCTGCTGTGTCTCTCTACCCCACAGTAACCAGGGTTTTCTGTAGTGGTTCTCTGCTGTGTCTCTCTACCTGACAGTAACCAGGGTTTTCTGTAGTGGTTCTCTGCTGTGTGTCTCTACCCCACAGTAACCAGGGTTTTCTGTAGTGGTTCTCTGCTGTGTCTCTCTACCCCACAGTAACCAGGGTTTTCTGTAGTGGTTCTCTGCTGTGTCTCTCTACCAGACAGTAACCAGGGTGTTCTGTGGTGGTTCTAACTGCTACTTCCTGTCTCTGTGTCTCCAGGATGACGAGGTCGTCCTGCAGTGTTCTGCCACGGTCCACAAGGAGCAGCAGAAGTTGTGTCTGGCAGCGGAGGGCTTCGGAAACAGGCTCTGCTTCCTGGAGTCAACATCCAACTCTAAGGTGAACACAGGAACTACATCTCCCAGACTGCATTGCACCAGGAGTAGTGTATGGGCTAATGGCTACGCAAGTCCTTGTCAAACCAGCCTCAGATCTTTCCCGAGCAAGATACGTAGTCTAAATGACTGTAGACTGGACTACATCTCCCAGACTGCATTGCACCAGGAGTAGTGTAGGGGTTAATGACTACACAAGTCCTTGTCAAACCAGCCTCAGGTCTTTCCCGAGCAAGATACGTAGTCTAAATGACTGTAGACTGGACTACATCTCCCAGACTGCATTGCACCAGGAGTAGTGTATGGGCTAATGGCTACGCAAGTCCTTGTCAAACCAGCCTCAGATCTTTCCCAATCAAGATACGTAGTCTAAATGACTTAATCTCTAAATCTCCCAGACTGACCTGCTCCAGGACTACAGTTCCCTTCTAACCTGGCTGTTTATCCTTTGACTGGACTACATCTCCCAGACTGACCTACTCCAGGACTACAGTTCCCTTCTAACCTGGCTGTTTATCCTTTAACTGGACTACATCTCCCAGACTGACCTACTCCAGGACTACAGTTCCCTTCTAACCTGGCTGTTTATCCTTTGACTGGACTACATCTCCCAGACTGACCTGCTCCAGGACTACAGTTCCCTTCTAACCTGGCTGTTTATCCTCTGACTGGACTACATCTTCCAGACTGACCTACTCCAGGACTACAGTTCCCTTCTAACCTGGCTGTTTATCCTTTGACTGCACTACATCTCCCAGACTGACCTGCTCCAGGACTACAGTTCCCTTCTAACCTGGCTGTTTATCCTTTGACTGGACTACATCTCCCAGACTGACCTGCTCCAGGACTACAGTTCCCTTCTAACCTGGCTGTTTATCCTCTGACTGGACTACATCTCCCAGACTGACCTACTCCAGGACTACAGTTCCCTTCTAACCTGGCTGTTTATCCTTTGACTGGACTACATCTCCCAGACTGATCTACTCCAGGACTACAGTTCCCTTCTAACCTGGCTGTTTATCCTGACTGGACTACATCTCACAGACTGACCTACTCTAGGACTACAGTTCCCTTATAACCTGGCTGTTTATCCTTTGACTGGACTATATCTCCCAGACTGGCCTGCTCTAGGACTACAGTTCCCTTCTAACCTGGCTGTGTTCTCTTCCAGAATGTCCCTCCAGACCTGTCCATCTGTACGTTTGTCCTGGAGCAGTCCCTCTCAGTACGGGCCCTGCAGGAGATGCTGGCCAACACAGAGGAGAAGGCAGAAGGGGTGAGTACACAGGGCACACAGACCTACCTATCAATCTACGTATATATCTGTCTGTCTGTCTGTCTATCCGTCTGTCGAGAGGCAGGGCTGAGTACACAGATCTGTCTGTCTGTCTGTCTGTCTGTCGAGAGGCAGGGCTGAGTCCACACAGATCTATCTATCTCAGACAGGGCCTGTAATGGTTGTGATGGATGGTCCACCGCCAGTGACAGGGGGACGAGATGTCTCTATGCTGGGGTCCAATTCCAGCTACAGGAGTCACAAAAAGCAGAAATAGAGATACAATTAAAAACGAACCTTTGATCTTCATCAGATGACAATCATAGGACGTCATGTTACACAACACATATATGTCTTGTTTGATAAAGTTCATATTTATATCCAAAAACCTCAGTTTACATTGGCGCCATGTTCAGAAATGCCTCCAGAATATCCAGAGAAATGGCAGAGAGCCACGTCAAATAACAGAAATACTCATCATAAACTTTGATGAAAGATACATGTTTTACATAGGATTAAAGATACACTTGTTCTTAATGCAACCGCCGTGTCAGATTTCAAAAAAGCTTTATGGCAAAAGCACAATATTCAATCATCTGAGAACAGCGTTCAGCCACAAAAGGAAGCCATACAGTTACCCGCCAAATTGTGCAGTCAACAAAACTCATAAATAGTATTATAAATCTTCACTTACCTTTGCTGATCTTCGTCGGAATGCACTCCCAGGACTCCCACTTTGTTCGGTCATGTCCATCATTTATGTCCAAATAGCTATTTTTGTTAGCGTGTTTGGTAAACAAATCCAAAGTCAGGAAGCGAGTTCACTAAAAGCAGACGAAATGTCCAAAAGTTCCGTAACAGTCAGTAGAAACATGTCAAACGATGTATTGAATCAATCTTTAGAATGTTTTTAACATAAATCTTCAGTAACGTTCCAACCAGAGTATTACATTGACTTCAGATGTGCGATGGAACAGAGCTCCCTCTCATGTGAACGCGCATGGTCAAAGCATGGTCACCTCATGGCAGACCTGACGAATTCCTGTCTCCTTCGGTCCCACTTCACCGTAGAGGCATCAGACAAGTTTCTACAGACTGTTGACATCTAGTGGAAGCCGTAGGAAGTGCAAACTCATCCATATCTCACTGTGTGTTCAATAGGGGCTGGGTTGAAAATTGACCAGCCTCAGAATTCCCATTTCCTGTTTGGATTTTTTCTCAGGTTTTTGCCTGCCATATGAGTTGTGTTATACTCACAGACATCATTCAAACAGTTTTAGAAACTTCAGAGTGTTTTCTATCCAATACTAATAATGATATGCATATATTAGCAACTGGGACTGAGGAGCAGGCAGTTTACTATAGACACCTCTGGGCACCTTTCATCCAAGCTACTCAATACTGCCCCTGCAGCCATAAGAAGTTAAACATTGTACAGTGGGGCAAAAAAGTATTTAGTCAGCCACCAATTGTGCAAGTTCTCCCACTTAAAAAGATGAGAGAGGCCTGTAATTTTCATCATTGGTACACTTCAACTATGACAGACAAAATGAGAAAAAAAATCCAGAAAATCACATTGTAGGATTTTTTATTAATTTATTTGCAAATTATGGTGGAAAATAAGTATTTGGTCAATAACAAAAGTTTATCTCAATAATTTGTTATATACCCTTTGTTGGCAATGACAGAGGTCAAACGTTTTCTGTAAGTCTTCACAAGGTTTTCACACACTGTTGCTGGTATTTTGGCCCATTCCTCCATGCAGATCTCCTCTAGAGCAGTGATGTTTTGGGGCTGTTGCTGGGCAACACGGACTTTCAACTCCCTCCAAAGATTTTCTATGGGGTTGAGATCTGGAGACTGGCTAGGCCACTCCAGGACCTTGAAATGCTTCTTACGAAGCCACTCCTTCGTTGCCCGGGCAGTGTGTTTGGGATCATTGTCATGCTGAAAGACCCAGCCACGTTTCATCTTCAATGCCCTTGCTGATGGAAGGAGGTTTTCACTCAAAATCTCACGATACATGGCCCCATTCATTCTTTCCTTTACACGGATCAGTCGTCCTGGTCCCTTTGCAGAAAAACAGCCCCAAAGCATGATGTTTCCATCCCCATGCTTCACAGTAGGTATGGTGTTCTTTGGATGCAACTCAGCATTCTTTGTCCTCCAAACACGACGAGTTGAGTTTTTACCAAAAAGTTCTATTTTGGTTTCATCTGACCATATGACATTCTCCCAATCTTCTTCTGGATCATCCAAATGCTCTCTAGCAAACTTCAGACGGGCCTGGACATGTACTGGCTTAAGCAGGGGGACACGTCTGCCACTGCAGGATTTGAGTCCCTGATGGTAGGCTTTGTTACTTTGGTCCCAGCTCTCTGCAGGTCATTCACTAGGTCCCCCTGTGTGGTTCTGGGATTTTTGCTCACCGTTCTTGTGATCATTTTGACCCCACGGGGTGAGATCTTGTGTGGAGCCCCAGATCGAGGGAGATTATCAGTGGTCTTGTATGTCTTCCATTTCCTAATAATTGCTCCCACAGTTGATTTCTTCAAACCAAGCTGCTTACCTATTGCAGATTCAGTCTTCCCAGCCTGGTGCAGGTCTACAATTTTGTTTCTGGTGTCCTTTGACAGCTCTTTGGTCTTGGCCATAGTGGAGTTTGGAGTGTGACTGTTTGAGGTTGTGGACAGGTGTCTTTTATACTGATAAGAAGTTCAAACAGGTGCCATTAATACAGGTAACGAGTGGAGGACAGAGGAGCCTCTTAAAGAAGAAGTTAGAGGTCTGTGAGAGCCAGAAATCTTGCTTGTTTGTAGGTGACCAAATACTTATTTTCCACCATAATTTGCAAATAAATTCATAAAAAATCCTACAATGTGATTTTCTGGATTTTGTCTGTCATAGTTGAAGTGTACCTATGATGAAAATTACAGGCCTCTCTCATCTTTTTAAGTGGGAGAACTTGCACAATTGGTGGCTGACTAAATACTTTTTTGCCCCCCTGTATATGATGCAGAACGTATCAGAGACTGAGATGCTGTGTCGTATTCCATCATGACTTGCAGTTCTGTAATTAACTTTAATCACCGTTTGTAATCACCTTTCTATCTATGAATAACTTGGCTAATTAAATTGTGCTTCTCTCTGAGCCAGAAGTGTATTCAAGGGCAGTACTGGGTCTGCCAGGAGTCAGGGGGCCCAGAAACAATCAGTCAGTGGGTCGGTCTGCCAGTCAGCCAGTTAGTCAGTCACCCAGTCAGTCAGCCAGTCTGTCAGCCAGCCAGTAAACCAGCCAGAGAGATACAGGGAGGCAGGTAGAAGGAGAGGTGGGGGTAGAGATACAGGGAGGCAGGCTGAAGGAGAGGTGGGGGTAGAGATACAGGGATGCAGGTAGAAGGAGAGGTGGGGGTAGAGATACAGGGAGGCAGGTAGAAGGAGAGGTGGGGGTAGAGATACAGGGAGGCAGGTAGAAGGAGAGGTGGGGGGTAGAGATACAGAGAGGCAGGTAGAAGGAGAGGTGGGGGTAGAGATACAGGGAGGCAGGCTGAAGGAGAGGTGGGGGGTAGAGATACAGGGAGGCAGGCTGAAGGAGAGGTGGGGGGTAGAGATACAGGGAGGCAGGTAGAAGGAGAGGTGGGGGGTAGAGATACAGAGAGGCAGGTAGAAGGAGAGGTGGGGGGTAGAGATACAGGGAGGCAGGTAGAAGGAGAGGTGGGGGGTAGAGATACAGGGAGGCAGGTAGAAGGAGAGGTGGGGGTAGATATACAGGGAGGCAGGTAGAAGGAGAGGTGGGGGTAGAGATACAGGGAGGCAGGTAGAAGGAGAGGTGGGGGTAGAGATACAGAGAGGCAGGTAGAAGGAGAGGTGGGGGTAGAGATACAGGGAGGCAGGCTGAAGGAGAGGTGGGGGTAGAGATACAGGGAGGCAGGCTGAAGGAGAGGTGGGGGGTAGATATACAGGGAGGCAGGTAGAAGGAGAGGTGGGGGTAGAGATACAGGGAGGCAGGTAGAAGGAGAGGTGGGGGTAGAGATACAGAGAGGCAGGTAGAATGAGAGGTGGGGGTAGAGATACAGAGAGGCAGGTAGAAGGAGAGGTGGGGGTAGAGATACAGGGAGGCAGGTAGAAGGAGAGGTGGGGGTAGAGATACAGGGAGGCAGGCTGAAGGAGAGGTGGGGGGTAGAGATACAGAGAGGCAGGTAGAAGGAGAGGTGGGGGTAGAGATACAGGGAGGCAGGCTGAAGGAGAGGTGGGGGGTAGAGATACAGGGAGGCAGGTAGAAGGAGAGGTGGGGGTAGAGATACAGGGAGGCAGGTAGAAGGAGAGGTGGGGGGTAGAGATACAGGGAGGCAGGCTGAAGGAGAGGTGGGGGGTAGAGATACAGGGAGGCAGGCTGAAGGAGAGGTGGGGGGTAGAGATACAGGGAGGCAGGTAGAAGGAGAGGTGGGGGGTAGAGATACAGGGAGGCAGGTAGAAGGAGAGGTGGGGGTAGAGATACAGAGAGGCAGGCTGAAGGAGAGGTGGGGGGTAGAGATACAGGGAGGCAGGTAGAAGGAGAGGTGGGGGGTAGAGATACAGGGAGGCAGGCTGAAGGAGAGGTGGGGGTAGAGATACAGGGAGGCAGGCTGAAGGAGAGGTGGGGGTAGAGATACAGGGAGGCAGGTAGAAGGAGAGATGGGGGGTAGAGATACAGGGAGGCAGGTAGAAGGAGAGGTGGGGGGTAGAGATACAGGGAGGCAGGCTGAAGGAGAGGTGGGGTAGAGATACAGGGAGGCAGGTAGAAGGAGAGGTGGGGGGTAGAGATACAGGGAGGCAGGTAGAAGGAGAGGTGGGGTAGAGATACAGGGAGGCAGGTAGAAGGAGAGGTGGGGGGTAGAGATACAGGGAGGCAGGCTGAAGGAGAGGTGGGGGGTAGAGATACAGGGAGGCAGGCTGAAGGAGAGGTGGGGGGTAGAGATACAGGGAGGCAGGTAGAAGGAGAGGTGGGGGGTAGAGATACAGGGAGGCAGGCTGAAGGAGAGATGGGGGGTAGAGATACAGGGAGGCAGGTAGAAGGAGAGGTGGGGGATAGAGATACAGGGAGGCAGGCTGAAGGAGAGGTGGGGGTAGAGATACAGGGAGGCAGGCTGAAGGAGAGGTGGGGGTAGAGATACAGGGAGGCAGGCTGAAGGAGAGGTGGGGGGTAGAGATACAGGGAGGCAGGTAGAAGGAGAGGTGGGGGTAGAGATACAGGGAGGCAGGCTGAAGGAGAGGTGGGGGGTAGAGATACAGGGAGGCAGGTAGAAGGAGAGGTGGGGGGTAGAGATACAGGGAGGCAGGCTGAAGGAGAGGTGGGGGTAGAGATACAGGGAGGCAGGCTGAAGGAGAGGTGGGGGTAGAGATACAGGGAGGCAGGTAGAAGGAGAGGATGTGACTGTGTGTAGAGGGAAAGTGCGGAAAGATAAAAGAGCCAGATAGATTGGAAGAGAAGCAGCAAGTGTGAGAGCTCAAGATTTAATGTGTAAACACTACCAGCATGCTGAAGAGGGAGCAGGGAAAGGAAGAGAACAGCTATGTGCTGCTGCTGCAGGATGATGGAGCGACCAGGTTAGTAATGACTGATGGAGCGACCAGGTTAGTAATGACTGATGGAGGGACCAGGTTAGTAATGACTGATGGAGCGACCAGGTTAGTAATGACTGATGGAGGGACCAGGTTAGTAATGACTGATGGAGCGACCAGGTTAGTAATGACTGATGGAGGGACCAGGTTAGTAATGACTGATGGAGCGACCAGGTTAGTAATGACTGATGGAGCGACCAGGTTAGTAATGACTGATGGAGGGACCAGGTTAGTAATGACTGATGGAGGGACCAGGTTAGTAATGACTGATGGAGGGACCAGGTTAGTAATGACTGATGGAGGGACCAGGTTAGTAATGACTGATGGAGCGACCAGGTTAGTAATGACTGATGGAGGGACCAGGTTAGTAATGACTGATGGCGCGACCAGGTTAGTAATGACTGATGGAGGGACAGGTTAGTAATGACTGATGGAGGGACCAGGTTAGTAATGACTGATGGAGCGACCAGGTTAGTAATGACTGATGGAGGGACCAGGTTAGTAATGACTGATGGAGGGACCAGGTTAGTAATGACTGATGGAGCGACCAGGTTAGTAATGACTGATGGAGGGACCAGGTTAGTAATGACTGATGGAGCGACCAGGTTAGTAATGACTGATGGAGGGACCAGGTTAGTAATGACTGATGGAGGGACCAGGTTAGTAATGACTGATGGAGCGACCAGGTTAGTAATGACTGATGGAGGGACCAGGTTAGTAATGACTGATGGAGGGACCAGGTTAGTAATGACTGATGGAGGGACCAGGTTAGTAATGACTGATGGAGGGACCAGGTTAGTAATGACTGATGGAGCGACCAGGTTAGTAATGACTGATGGAGGGACCAGGTTAGTAATGACTGATGGAGCGACCAGGTTAGTAATGACTGATGGAGGGACCAGGTTAGTAATGACTGATGGAGGGACCAGGTTAGTAATGACTGATGGAGGGACCAGGTTAGTAATGACTGATGGAGGGACCAGGTTAGTAATGACTGATGGAGGGACCAGGTTAGTAATGACTGATGGAGGGACCAGGTTAGTAATGACTGATGGAGCGACCAGGTTAGTAATGACTGATGGAGGGACCAGGTTAGTAATGACTGATGGAGCGACCAGGTTAGTAATGACTGATGGAGGGACCAGGTTAGTAATGACTGATGGAGGGACCAGGTTAGTAATGACTGATGGAGGGACCAGGTTAGTAATGACTGATGGAGGGACCAGGTTAGTAATGACTGATGGAGGGACCAGGTTAGTAATGACTGATGGAGCGACCAGGTTAGTAATGACTGATGGAGGGACCAGGTTAGTAATGACTGATGGAGCGACCAGGTTAGTAATGACTGATGGAGGGACCAGGTTAGTAATGACTGATGGAGGGACCAGGTTAGTAATGACTGATGGAGGGACCAGGTTAGTAATGACTGATGGAGGGACCAGGTTAGTAATGACTGATGGAGGGACCAGGTTAGTAATGACTGATGGAGGGACCAGGTTAGTAATGACTGATGGAGAGACCAGGTTAGTAATGACTGATGGAGGGACCAGGTTAGTAATGACTGATGGAGGGACCAGGTTAGTAATGACTGATGGAGCGACCAGGTTAGTAATGACTGATGGAGGGACCAGGTTAGTAATGACTGATGGAGGGACCAGGTTAGTAATAACTGATGGAGGGACCCGGTTAGTAATGACTGATGGAGCGACCAGGTTAGTAATGACTGATGGAGGGACCAGGTTAGTAATGACTGATGGAGGGTCCAGGTTAGTAATGACTGATGGAGGGACCAGGTTAGTAATGACTGATGGAGGGAGCAGGTTAGTAATGACTGATGGAGGGACCAGGTTAGTAATGACTGTTGGAGCGACCAGGTTAGTAATGACTGATGGAGCGACCAGGTTAGTAATGACTGATACAGGATGATGGAGGGACCAGGTTAGTAATGACTGATGGAGGGACCAGGTTAGTAATGACTGATGGAGGGACCAGGTTAGTAATGACTGATGGAGCTACCAGGTTAGTAATGACTGATGGAGGGACCAGGTTAGTAATGACTGATGGAGGGACCAGGTTAGTAATGACTGATGGAGGGACCAGGTTAGTAATGACTGATGGAGGGACGAGGTTAGTAATGACTGATGGAGGGACCAGGCTACCTCTCCTCAGCCCCTCTCTACCTCTCCTCAGCCCTTCTCCACCTCTCCTCAGCCCCTCTCCTCCTCTCCTCAGCCCTTTTCCGCCTCTCCTCAGCCCCTCTCCACCTCTCCTCATCCCATCTCCACCTCTCCTCAGCCCCTCTCCTCCTCTCCTCAGCCCTTCTCCACCTCTCCTCAGCCCCTCTCCACCTCTCCTCATCCCATCTCCACCTCTCCTCAGCCCCTCTCCTCCTCTCCTCAGCCCTTCTCCACCTCTCCTCAGCCCCTCTCCTCCTGTCCTCAGCCCCTCTCTACCTCTCCTCAGCCCCTCTCCTCCTCTCCTCAGCCCCTCTCCTCCTGTCCTCAGCCCCTCTCCACCTCTCCTCAGCCCCTCTCCACCTCTCCTCAGCCCCTCTCCTCCTCTCCTCAGCCCTTTTCCGCCTCTCCTCAGCCCCTCTCCACCTCTCCTCATCCCATCTCCACCTCTCCTCAGCCCCTCTCCTCCTCTCCTCAGCCCCTCTCCTCCTCTCCTCAGCCCTTCTCCACCTCTCCTCAGCCCCTCTCCTCCTGTCCTCAGCCCCTCTCCTCCTCTCCTCAGCCCCTCTCCTCCTGTCCTCAGCCCCTCTCCTCCTGTCCTCAGCCCCTCTCCACCTCTCCTCAGCCCCTCTCCACCTCTCCTCAGCCCCTCTCTACCTCTCCTCAGCCCCTCTCCTCCTCTCCTCAGCCCCTCTCCTCCTGTCCTCAGCCCCTCTCCTCCTCTCCTCAGCCCCTCTCCACCTCTCCTCAGCCCCTCTCCTCCTCTCCTCAGCCCCTCTCCACCTCTCCTCAGCCCCTCTCTACCTCTCCTCAGCCCCTCTCTACCTCTCCTCAGCCCCTCTCCACCTCTCCTCAGCCCCTCTCCACCTCTCCTCAGCCCCTCTCTACCTCTCCTCAGCCCCTCTCCACCTCTCCTCAGCCCCTCTCTACCTCTCCTCAGCCCCTCTCTCTCCTCAGCCCCTCTCCTCTCCTCAGCCCCTCTCCTCCTCTCCTCAGCCCCTCTCCACCTCTCCTCAGCCCCTCTCCACCTCTCCTCAGCCCCTCTCTCCTCTCCTCAGCCCCTCTCTCTCCTCTCCTCAGCCCCTCTCTACCTCTCCTCAGCCCCTCTCTACCTCTCCTCAGCCCCTCTCCACCTCTCCTCAGCCCCTCTCCACCTCTCCTCAGCCCCTCTCTACCTCTCCTCAGCCCCTCTCCGCCTCTCTTAACCGTTAGGCTACCTTACCTCATGTCTGTCATTTCTCCAGTTACGCAAGGAGATAATCACCCTCCACATATTTAGTAATTTGTTGAAGTGCCAGGCAGTTGTTGTTGCAGCACAGCGGCGTGTCTGGGGGGGGTCATGTCTGAGCTGGGGGGTCATGTCTGAGCTGGGGGGGTCATGTCTGAGCTGGGGGGGTCATGTCTGAGCTGGGGGGGTCATGTCTGAGCTGGGGGGGTCATGTCTGAGCTGGGGGGTCATGTCTGAGCTGGGGGGTCATGTCTGAGCTGGGGGGTCATGTCTGAGCTGGGGGGTCATGTCTGAGCTGGGGGGGTCATGTCTGAGCTGGGGGGTCATGTCTGAGCTGGGGGGGTCATGTCTGAGCTGGGGGGTCATGTCTGAGCTGGGGGATCATGTCTGAGCTGGGGGGTCATGTCTGAGCTGGGGGGGTCATGTCTGAGCTGGGGGGTCATGTCTGAGCTGGGGGGTCATGTCTGAGCTGGGGGGTCATGTCTGAGCTGGGGGGTCATGTCTGAGCTGGGGGGTCATGTCTGAGCTGGGGGGTCATGTCTGAGCTGGGGGGATCATGTCTGAGCTGGGGGGTCATGTCTGAGCTGGGGGGGGGTCATGTCTGAGCTGATGGGTCATGTCTGAGCTGGGGGGGTCATGTCTGAGCTGGGGGGTCATGTCTGAGCTGGGGGGTCATGTCTGAGCTGGGGGACGCTGTGCAGTCAGATCGGGATGACGAGCAGTGATTGGAGTGACGTTGGATGATGTCTCTCAGCTATTGTTTTCCTCCCATTTTAAATGACTATCACAACCAATTCAATTAATAACAGATGTTATTTTTTAGATGTCCTTTAAGAATCAATTTGATAATTGTGGTATTGGGGTAATGGATTCTGTTGATTATCCTATAGGTTATGTGATTGATGTCTTGTCATATATAATATACTTGGGGCCTTGCCGATCAATACCTTTTGAAATGTGGTTCAATAATCATTCAACGTGATACAGCTGCCGAGCGTTACAATGGCTTCAGACATTTATAGAAACGTGTCAAGTCATTTTATCTTCGTTTTGACTCCACTTATTAATGTATACAAGGCATTGTTATATGGAACCCTATTCCCTACGTAGTGCACTACTTTTGACCAGGGCCCATAGGGCTCTTATAGGGATTAAGGGTGCCATTTGAGACACACTCAATAAGTCCTGTTGGCCACCACGGCATGTGACGGGGAAACGACCGCTTTGAAAGATGGATAGTGTTGTTTATGAAACGCTAAGAGATTCATTACAGCCTTTATACTGCCGGTCACACTGAGCAATTACTACAGGTCTGGAGTCAGCTAATACTTTATACTGCCGGTCACACTGAGCAATTACTACAGGTCTGGAGTCAGGGAACACTTTATACTGCCAGTCACACGGATCAATTACTACAGGTCTGGAGTCAGTTAACACTTTATACTGCCGGTCACACGGAGCAATTACTACAGGTCTGGAGTCAGGGAACACTTTATACTGCCAGTCACACGGATCAATTACTACAGGTCTGGAGTCAGCTAACACTTTATACTGCCGGTCACACTGAGCAATTACTACAGGTCTGGAGTCAGCTAACACTTTATACTGCCGGTCACACTGAGCAATTACTACAGGTCTGGAGTCAGTTAACACTTTATACTGCCGGTCACACTGAGCAATTACTACAGGTCTGGAGTCAGTTAACACTTTATACTGCCGGTCACACTGAGCAATTACTACAGGTCTGGAGTCAGTTAACACTTTATACTGCCGGTCACACTGAGCAATTACTACAGGTCTGGAGTCAGCTAACACTTTATACTGCCAGTCACACTGAGCAATTACTACAGGTATCGAGTCAGCTAACACTTTATACTGCCGGTCACACTGAGCAATTACTACAGGTCTGGAGTCAGCTAACACTTTATACTGCCGGTCACACTGAGCAATTACTACAGGTCTGGAGTCAGCTAATACTTTATACTGCCAGTCACACTGAGCAATTACTACAGGTCTGGAGTCAGTTAACACTTTATACTGCCAGTCACACTGAGCAATTACTACAGGTCTGGAGTCAGCTAACACTTTATACTGCCGGTCACACTGAGCAATTACTACAGGTCTGGAGTCAGTTGACACTTTATACTGCCGGTCACACTGAGCAATTACTACAGGTCTGGAGTCAGTTAACACTTTATACTGCCGGTCACACTGAGCAATTACTACAGGTCTGGAGTCAGTTAATACTTTATACTGCCGGTCACACTGAGCAATTACTACAGGTCTGGAGTCAGCTAACACTTTATACTGCCGGTCACACTGAGCAATTACTACAGGTCTGGAGTCAGTTAACACTTTATACTGCCGGTCACACTGAGCAATTACTACAGGTCTGGAGTCAGCTGACACTTTATACTGCCGGTCACACTGAGCAATTACTACAGGTCTGGAGTCAGATGACACTTTATACTGCCGGTCACACTGAGCAATTACTACAGGTCTGGAGTCAGTTAACACTTTATACTGCCGGTCACACTGAGCAATTACTACAGGTCTGGAGTCAGTTAACACTTTATACTGCCGGTCACACTGAGCAATTACTACAGGTCTGGAGTCAGTTGACACTTTATACTGCCGGTCACACTGAGCAATTACTACAGGTCTGGAGTCAGTTAACACTTTATACTGCCGGTCACACTGAGCAATTACTACAGGTCTGGAGTCAGTTAATACTTTATACTGCCGGTCACACTGAGCAATTACTACAGGTCTGGAGTCAGCTAACACTTTATACTGCCGGTCACACTGAGCAATTACTACAGGTCTGGAGTCAGTTAACACTTTATACTGCCGGTCACACTGAGCAATTACTACAGGTCTGGAGTCAGCTGACACTTTATACTGCCGGTCACACTGAGCAATTACTACAGGTCTGGAGTCAGATGACACTTTATACTGCCGGTCACACTGAGCAATTACTACAGGTCTGGAGTCAGTTAACACTTTATACTGCCGGTCACACTGAGCAATTACTACAGGTCTGGAGTCAGTTAACACTTTATACTGCCGGTCACACTGAGCAATTACTACAGGTCTGGAGTCAGTTAACACTTTATACTGCCGGTCACACGGAGCAATTACTTACAGGTCTGGAGTCAGTTAACACTTTATACTGCCGGTCACACTGAGCAATTACTACAGGTCTGGAGTCAGCTAATACTTTATACTGCCAGTCACACGAAGCAATTACTACAGGTCTGGAGTCAGTTAACACTTTATACTGCCGGTCACACTGAGCAATTACTACAGGTCTGGAGTCAGTTAATACTTTATACTGCCAGTCACACTGAGCAATTACTACAGGTCTGGAGTCAGTTAACACTTTATACTGCCGGTCACACTGAGCAATTACTACAGGTGTGGAGTCAGTTAACACTTTATACTGCCGGTCACACTGAGCAATTACTACAGGTCTGGAGTCAGTTAACACTTTATACTGCCGGTCACACTGATCAATTACTACAGGTCTGGAGTCAGCTAACACTTTATACTGCCGGTCACACTGAGCAATTACTACAGGTCTGGAGTCAGTTAACACTTTATACTGCCGGTCACACTGAGCAATTACTACAGGTCTGGAGTCAGTTAACACTTTATACTGCCAGTCACACTGAGCAATTACTTCAGGTCTGGAGTCAGCTAATACTTTATACTGCCGGTCACACTGAGCAATTACTACAGGTCTGGAGTCAGCTAACACTTTATACTGCCGGTCACACTGAGCAATTACTACAGGTCTGGAGTCAGTTAACACTTCATACTGCCGGTCACACTGAGATCCATCCTGTTGGTTGGGTCATGTGACCACATATCAATACTACATCCTGTTGGTTGGGTCATGTGCTCACATATCAATACTACATCCTGTTGGTTGGGTCATGTGATCACATATCAATACTACATCCTGTTGGTTGGGTCATGTGATCACATATCAATACTACATCCTGTTGGTTGGGTCATGTGATCACATATCAACACTACATCCTGTTGGTTGGGTCATGTGATCACATATTAATACTACATCCTGTTGGCTGGGTCATGTGACCACATATTAATACTACATCCTGTTGGCTGGGTCATGTGCTCGTCCAGATGATGTGTACTCTGCTCTAGTCCTCTTTTAATACAGTGTTTCTACATGTCTGTGTTGAATGTTTGTTTGTCTTCATAGGGAGCTGCACACACTGTTACCATGGTAATCATGTACTGTACCACTGTAGTAGACACACTGTTACCATGGTAATCATACTGCACTGTACCACTGTAGTAGGCACACTGTTACCATGGTAATCATACTGTACTGTACCACTGTAGTAGACACACTGTTACCATGGTAATCATACTGCACTGTACCACTGTAGTAGGCACACTGTTACCATGGTATTCAGACTGTACTGTACCACTGTAGTAGACACACTGTTACCATGGTAACCATGCTGTACTGTCTCAGTGGGTTGATGGTTGTTTACCTCTGTTTGTGTTGAATTAACTCTCCTTTCCATTTATTTCATGCCGATACAGAAATTCATGATGAAGGTAAGTTCAATTAACGTCTGCTGCTCCCCCTTCTGCCGCTGTGTGTCTGAGGTCCTAGCTCCTTCTGTCACTGTGTGTCTGAGGTCCTGTCTCCTTCTATCACTGTCTGAGGTCCTGTCTCCTTCTATCACTGTGTGTCTGAGGTCCTGTCTCCTTCTGCCACTGTGTGTCTGAGGTCCTGGTTCCTTCTGCCACTGTGTGTCTGAGGTCCTGGCTCCTTCTCCCACTGTGTGTCTGAGGTCCTGGCTCCTTCTGCCACTGTGTGTCTGAGGTCCTGGTTCCTTCTGCCACTGTGTGTCTGAGGTCCTGGCTCCTTCTCCCACTGTGTGTCTGAGGTCCTGGTTCCTTCTGTCACTGTGTGTCTGAGGTCCTGGCTCCTTCTCCCACTGTGTGTCTGAGGTCCTGGCTCCTTCTCCCACTGTGTGTCTGAGGTCCTGGCTCCTTCTGCCACTGTGTGTCTGAGGTCCTGGCTCCTTCTGCCACTGTGTGTCTGAGGTCCTGGCTCCTTCTGCCACTGTGTGTCTGAGGTCCTGGCTCCTTCTGCCACTGTGTGTCTGAGGTCCTGGTTCCTTCTGCCGCTGTGTGTCTGAGCTCCTGGAGGAGCTCCTGGTTCCTTCTGCCACTGTGTGTCTGAGCTCCTGGAGGAGCTCCTGGCTCCTTCTGCCACTGTGTGTCTGAGGTCCTGGCTCCTTCTGCCGCTGTGTGTCTGAGGTCCTGGCTCCTTCTGGCGCTGTGTGTCTGAGGTCCTGGCTCCTTCTGCCCCTGTGTGTCTGAGGTCCTGGTTCCTTCTGCCACTGTGTGTCTGAGGTCCTGGTTCCTTCTACCACTGTGTGTCTGAGCTCCTGGAGGAGCTCCTGGCTCCTCATCTCTACCAAAACCCTATTATCCCAGCAGTATCTCCCTAATCACACACAGCTGTACCTGACACCACACACACACACAGCTGTACCTGACACCACACACACACACAGCTGTACCTGACACCACACACACACAGCTGTACCTGACACCACACACACACACAGCTGTACCTGACACCACACACACACAGCTGTACCTGACACCACACACACACAGCTGTACCTGACACCACACACACACAGCTGTACCTGACACCACACACACACAGCTGTACCTGACACCACACACACACAGCTGTACCTGACACCACACACACACACTTTCCCACCTTCCCCCGGTCTCATGGACAGTCAGCTGTGTGGTAGGATGGATGGAGTTTGACATGTGGAATGGATGGAAGCACAGGAGCAGCCTGTCTTTGTCTGACTAACCAGGCTAGGGGAAACACCTGTGT
The DNA here is from genome assembly GCF_045679555.1 of Salvelinus alpinus. Taxonomy (NCBI): domain Eukaryota; kingdom Metazoa; phylum Chordata; class Actinopteri; order Salmoniformes; family Salmonidae; genus Salvelinus; species Salvelinus alpinus. The sequence continues at coordinate 104,208,492 of NC_092088.1, forward strand.
GTGTGTGTGTGTGTGTGTGTGTGTGTGTGTGTGTGTGTGTGTGTGTGTGTGTGTGTGTGTGTGTGTGTGTGTGTGTGTGTGTGTGTGTGTGTGTGTGTGTGTGTGTGTGTGTGTGTGTGTGTGTGTGTGCGTGGGCGGTGTGAGCAGGCGTGCGTGCATGTTTGTGTGAATGTGGCTGTGTCAGACTAACTAGGCTAGGAGGGAGGGGCTGTTGTTAGATGAAGACATGCTAGCCTAGCCAGGGTACTGTAGGAGAGAGGGGCTGTTAGATGAAGACATGCTAGCCTAGCCAGGACTACTGTAGGAGAGAGGAGCTGTTAGATGAAGACATGCTAGCCTAGCCAGGGTACTGTAGGAGAGAGGGGCTGTTAGATGAAGACATGCTAGTCTAGCCAGGGTACTGTAGGAGAGAGGAGCTGTTAGATGAAGACATGCTAGCCTAGCCAGGGTACTGTAGGAGAGAGGGGCTGTTAGATGAAGACATGCTAGCCTAGCCAGGGTACTGTAGGAGAGAGGAGCTGTTAGATGAAGACATGCTAGCCTAGCCAGGGTACTGTAGGAGAGAGGAGCTGTTAGATGAAGACATGCTAGCCTAGCCAGGGTACTGTAGGAGAGAGGAGCTGTTAGATGAAGACATGCTAGCCTAGCCAGGGTACTGTAGGAGATAGGAGCTGTTAGATGAAGACATGCTAGCCTAGCCAGGGTACTGTAGGGGGGAGGAGCTGTTAGATGAAGACATGCTAGCCTAGCCAGGGTACTGTAGGGGGGAGGAGCTGTTAGATGAAGACATGCTAGCCTAGCCAGGGTACTTTAGGAGAGAGGAGCTGTTAGATGAAGACATGCTAGCCTAGCCAGGGTACTGTAGGAGAGAGGAGCTGTTAGATGAAGACATGCTAGCCTAGCCAGGGTACTGTAGGAGAGAGGGGCTGTTAGATGAAGACATGCTAGCCTAGCCAGGGTACTGTAGGAGAGAGGAGCTGTTAGATGAAGACATGCTAGGCTAGCCAGGGTACTGTAGGAGAGAGGAGCTGTTAGATAAAGACATGCTAGGCTAGCCAGGGTACTGTAGGAGAGAGGAGCTGTTAGATGAAGACATGCTAGGCTAGCCAGGGTACTGTAGGAGAGAGGAGCTGTTAGATAAAGACATGCTAGCCTAGCCAGGGTACTGTAGGAGAGAGGAGCTGTTAGATGAAGACATGCTAGCCTAGCCAGGGTACTGTAGGAGAGAGGGTCTGTTAGATGAAGACATGCTAGTCTAGCCAGGGTACTGTAGGAGAGAGGAGCTGTTAGATGAAGACATGCTAGCCTAGCCAGGGTACTGTAGGAGAGAGGGGCTGTTAGATGAAGACATGCTAGCCTAGCCAGGGTACTGTAGGAGAGAGGAGCTGTTAGATGAAGACATGCTAGGCTAGCCAGGGTACTGTAGGAGAGAGGAGCTGTTAGATGAAGACATGCTAGCCTAGTCAGGGTACTGTAGGAGAGAGGAGCTGTTAGATGAAGACATGCTAGCCTAGCCAGGGTACTGTCGGAGAGAGGGGCTGTTAGATGAAGACATGCTAGCCTAGCCAGGGTACTGTAGGAGAGAGGAGCTGTTAGATGAAGACATGCTAGGCTAGCCAGGGTACTGTAGGAGAGGGGAGCTGTTGTTAGATAAAGACATGCTAGGCTAGCCAGGGTACTGTATAGGGCTTTTTGACCAAGAAGAATTGTGATGGAGTGCTGCATCAGATGACCTCTCCTCCACAAACACCTGACCTCAACCCAATTGAGATGGTTTGGGATGAGTTGGACCTCAGCGTGAAGGAAAATGTAGTTAACAAGTCCTCAGCAAATGGGAACTCTTTCAAGAATGTTGGAAAAGCATTCCACATGAAGCTGGTTGAGAGAATGCCAAGAGTGTGCAAAGCTGTCAAGGCAAAGGGTGGCTACTTTGAAGAATCTGAAATATAAAATCTATTTTGATTTGTTTAACACTTTTTTGGTTACTACATGATTCCGTATGTGTTATGGCATAGTGGCTTCACTATTATTCTACAATGTGGAAAATAGTATAAATAAAGAAAAACCCTGGAAAGAGTAGGTGTGTCCCAACTTTTGACTGGTGCAGTACATATACAGAGCCTTCGGAAAGTATTCTGACCCCTTGACTTGTTTTCACAGTTTATATTACAGCCTTGTTCTAAAATGGATTAAATTGCTTTTTTTCCCCTCTTCTCATCAATCTACACACAATACCTCATAATGACCTCACAATACCCCATAATGACCTCACAATACCCCATAATGACATCACAATACCCCATAATGACATCACAATACCCCATAATGACAAAGCAAAAACAGGTTTCTAGAAATGTCTGCTAATTTATTAAAAATAAAAACTGAAATATCACATTTACATAAGTATTCAGACCCTTTACTCAGTACTTTGTTGAAGCACCTTTGCCAGCGATTACAGCCTCGATTCTTCTTGGGTATGACGCTACAAGCTTGGCACACCTGTATTTTGGGACTTATTCCCATTCTTCTCTGCAGATCCTCTCAAGCTCTGTCAGGTTGGATGGGGAGTTTTGCTGCAGAGCTATTTTCAGGTCTCTCCAGAGATATTCGATCGGGTTTGTCCAGTCTCTGGCTGGGCCACTCAAGAACATTCAGAGACTTGTCTCGAAGCCACTCTTGCATTGTCTTGGCTGTGTGCTTAGTGTTGTTATCCTCTTGGACGGTGAACCTTCGCCCTAGTCTGAGGTCCTGAGTGCTCTGGAGCAGGTATTTCATCAAGGATTTAGCTGTACTTTGCTCCGTTCATCTCTGCCTCGATCCTGACTAGTCTCCCAGTCCATGCCGCCGAAAAACATCCCCACAGCATGATGCTGCCACAATGTTTCACCGTTGTTATGGTTTCCTCCAGACGTGACGCTTGGCATTCAGGCCAAAGAGTTCAATCTTGGTTTCATCAGACGAGAGAATCTTGTTTCTCATGGTCTGAGAGTTTTTAGGTGCCTTTTGTCAAACTCCAAGCGGGCTGTCATGTGCCTTTTACTTTGGGGTGGCTTCCGTCTTGTCACTCTACCATAAAGGCCTGATTGGTGGAGCGCTACAGAGATGGTTGTCCTTCTGGAAGAATTCCCCATATCCACAGAGGAACTCTGGGGCTCCTTCAGAGTGTCCATCGGGTTCTTGGTCACATCACTGACCATGGCCCTTCTCCCCCGATTTCTCAGTTTAGCCAGCGGCCAGCTCGATGAGGAGTCTTGGTGGTTCCAAACTTCTTACATTTAAGAATGATGGAAGCCATTGTGTTCTTGAGGACCTTCAATGCTGCATAAATGTTTTGGTACCCTTCCCCAGATCTGTGCCTCGACACCATCCTGTCTCGGAGCTCTATGGACAATCCCTTCGACCTCATGGCTTGGTTTTTGCTCTGACATGCACTGTCAACTGTGGGACCTTATATAGACCGGTGTGTGCCTTTCCAAATCATGTCCAATCAATTGAATTGACCACAGGTGGAGTCCAATCAAGTTGTAAAACATCTCAAGGATGATCAATGGAAACAGGATGCACCTGAGCTCAATTACAAGTCTCATAGCAAAGGGTCTGAATACTTACGTAAATAAGGTATTTCTGTTTTTATACATTTGCATGTTTTCGCTTTGCCATTATGGGGTATTGTGATGTCATTATGGGGTATTGTGATGTCATTATGGGGTATTGTGATGTCATTATGGGGTATTGTGATGTCATTATGGGGTATTGTGATGTCATTATGGGGTATTGTGTGTTAATTGCTGAGGGAAAACAAATATTTAATCCATTTTTGAATAAGGCTTAAATATAAACATAAATACATGTGGAAGAAGTCAAGGGGTCTGAATACTTTCCAAAGGCACTGTTGGTAGGGGGAAAGTGACAAGGCAACAGGATCGATAATAAACAGTAGCAGCAGCGTATGTGATGAGTCAATAATAGTTATTTGGTTAACTATTTAAGCAGTCTTATGACTTTTTGGGGAGAAGCTGTTTCAGCCTCCTGATGGGGAAGAGGCGTTGTCGTGCCCTCGTCACGACTGTGTTGGTGTGTTTGGACCATGATAGGTCCTTAGCAATGTGGACAGAGAAAATTAAAGCTCTCGACCCGCTCCACTACAGCCCCGTCGATGTGAATGAGGGCATGTTCGGCACTCTGTTTTTTGTAGACCGCGATCAGCTCCTTTGTCTTGCTGACATTAAGGGAGTGGTTGTTGTCGTGGCACCACACTGCCAGGTCTCTTACCTCCTCCCTATAGACTGTCTCATCGCCGGTGGTGATCGGGTCACCACCATCGTGTCGTCGGCAAACTTGATGATGGTGTTGGAGTCGTGCGTGGCCACGCAGTCGTGGGTGAACAGGAAGTACAGGAGGGGACTAAGCACGCACCCCTGAGGGACCCCTGTGTTGAGAGTCAGCATAGCGGATGTGTTGTTGCCTACCCTTACCACATGGTGGCGGCCCGTCAGGAAGTCCAGGATCCAGTGGAAGAGGGAGGTGTTTCAGTCCCAGAATCCTTAGCTTAGTGATGAGCTTGGAGGGCACTATATTGTGTTAAACGCTGAGATGTAGTATATGAACACTGAGCTGTAGTGTGGAGAGCAATAGATATTGCGCCATCTGTGGATCTGTTTTGGCGGTAGTGTTGGAGTGGGTCCAGGGTGTCTGGGATGATGGTGTTGATGTGAGACATGCCTTTTCAAAGCACTTCATAGCTACAGTCATATAGACAGGTTACCTTGGCATACCTGGGCACAGGGACTATGGTGGTCTACTTGAAACATGATGGTATTACAGACTGGGTCAGGGAGAGGTTGAACATGTCAGTGAAGACACTTGCCAGCTGGTCAGCACATGCTCTGAGTATGCGTCCTGGTAATCCGTCTGGTTCTGCAGCCTTGTGAATATCAACCTGTTTAAAGGTCTTACTCACATCGGCTATGGAGTGCATGATCACACAGTCGTACAGAACAGCTGGTGCTCTCACGCATGGTTCAGTGTTGCTTGCCTTGAAGCAAGCATAGACGGCATTTAGCTCATCTAGTAGACTCGTCTCACTGGGCAACTCTCGGCTGGGTTTCCCTTTGTAATTCCTGATAGTTTGCAAGCTCTGACGAGTGTCAGAGCCGGTGTAGTATGATTCGATCTTAGTCCTGTATAGTAACAGTATTGTACGTGTTACTGGTTAAACTAGTTCCTGAATGTTTCTCTTGTCTCTCTGTCTCTGTCCTGTAGACGGCCCAGGGAGGGGGCCACCGCACCTTACTGTACGGACACGCTGTTCTGCTACGACACTCCTACAGCGGCATGGTGAGTCCCTCTGCAGTGTGTCTGGAGACCCAAATACAGGAAATAACATGTACTTGAATCAGTGTCACAATCTTCCATTCCAGGTTTGTGCTCTGTGATGTCAGTCAGTTGTGGTTGTCATCATCTTTGTTGTGGTTGTCATCATCTTTGTTGTGGTTGTCATCATCTTTGTTGTGGTTGTCATCATCTTTGTTGTGGTTGTCATCATCTTTGTTGTGGTTGTCATCATCTTTGTTGTGGTTGTCATCATCTTTGTTGTGGTTGTCATCATCTTTGTTGTGGTTGTCATCATCTTTGTTGTGGTTGTCATCATCTTTGTTGTGGTTGTCATCATCTTTGTTGTGGTTGTCATCATCTTTGTTGTGGTTGTCATCATCTTTGTTGTGGTTGTCATCATCTTTGTTGTGGTTGTCATCATCTTTGTTGTGGTTGTCATCATCTTTGTTGTGGTTGTCATCATCTTTGTTGTGGTTGTCATCATCTTTGTTGTGGTTGTCATCATCTTTGTTGTATTCTTGTCTGTATTTTCTAGTGATACACGAGTTGCTGAGCCAGTCAGACAAGGCAATACGAGACTGGTTTCTACCAAGTTGTGTCAGGTTGTGTTGAAGAATAATTGGCTTCTTTTGTTTCTCTGTCCAGTACCTCTGTTGCCTAGGTACCTCCCGATCGTCAACCGACAAACTGGCGTTTGATGTTGGACTGCAGGAAGACACAACAGGTAGGTCTCTTTCCCTTCCTGGTGTAGCGGCTAACCTAGCATCCAGTCCACCCAACAGCCATAGTGTAGCTAGTACAGTCAGATGAGACAACAGCCATAGTGTAGCTAGTACAGTCAGATGAGACAACAGCCATAGTGTAGCTAGTACAGTCAGATGAGACAACAGCCATAGTATAGCTAGTACAGTCAGATGAGACAACAGCCATAGTGTAGCTAGTACAGTCAGATGAGACAACAGTCATAGTGTAGCTAGTACAGTCAGATGAGACAACAGCCATAGTATACTGTAGCTAGTACAGTCAGATGAGACAACATCCATAGTATACTGTAGCTAGTACAGTCAGATGAGACAACAGTCATAGTATAGCTAGTACAGTCATATGAGACAACAGCCATAGTATACTGTAGCTAGTACAGTCAGATGAGACAACAGTCATAGTATATGTCTTATCTCTAACAGGAGAAGCCTGTTGGTGGACCATCCACCCTGCCTCCAAGCAGAGGTCAGAAGGAGAGAAGGTTACTGTCATGTCACCATAGTCTCAGCCATGTCCTCCTGTCTTATCTCTAACAGGAGAAGCCTGTTGGTGGACCGTCCACCCTGCCTCCAAGCAGAGGTCAGAAGGAGAGAAGGTCCGAGTCGGGGATGACCTCATCCTAGTTAGCGTGTCATCAGAACGATACCTGGTGAGTCTCTGATACCCTTTTCACACTTTCACACTGACACCAACCAAACTGTGTTGCCTTGGAGATTTCATTTTTTGCTTTGTCCTTTTAGCAACTATGGCAGATCGTGCTAGATCAGTTCACCTTGGTTTGTCTCAGTTCAATCCGGCCTAGTGTGAAAAGCCCTTGACTCGGTTTGTCTCAGTTCCATCCAGCTAGTGTGAAAAGCCCTTGACTTGGTTTGTCTCAGTTCAATCCAGCTAGTGTGAAAAGCCATTGACTTGGTTTGTCTCAGTTCAATCCAGCTAGTGTGAAAAGCCATTGACTTGGTTTGTCTCAGTTCAATCCGGCTAGTGTGAAAAACCCTTGACTTGGTTTGTCTCAGTTCAATCCAGCTAGTGTGAAAAGCCATTGACTTGGTTTGTCTCAGTTCAATCCGGCTAGTGTGAAAAACCCTTGACTTGGTTTCCAGTTCAGTGAACCAATAATCAGAGGTAACATGGAGCAGTTGTGAGCTGTCTATAGAGGGAGTGTCGTAGAATATTTATTGTTCATCTGGACAGGCTATTAGATTCTCCTTGTCGGTCCCATTTGGAACCAGAACTCAACAACCCCAAAACAGGAGCAAAAACAGGTCCACTCCAACAGGTCCACTCCAACAGGTCCACTCCAACAGGTCCACTCCAACAGTACATTTATCTTAATGTAATACACAGGTCCACACCTGTCATACCGCTCCACCCTAACCCTCCTGTCATACCGCTCCACCCTAACCCTCCTGTCATACCGCTCCACCCTAACCCTCCTGTCATACCGCTCCACCCTAACCCTCCTGTCATACCGCTCCACCCTAACCCTCCTGTCATACCGCTCCACCCTAACCCTCCTGTCATACCGCTCCACCCTAACCCTCCTGTCATACCGCTCCACCCTAACCCTCCTGTCATACCGCTCCACCCTAACCCTCCTGTCATACCGCTCCACCCTAACCCTCCTGTCATACCGCTCCACCCTAACCCTCCTGTCATACCGCTCCACCCTAACCCTCCTGTCATACCGCTCCACCCTAACCCTCCTGTCATACCGCTCCACCCTAACCCTCCTGTCATACCGCTCCACCCTAACCCTCCTGTCATACCGCTCCACCCTAACCCTCCTGTCATACCGCTCCACCCTAACCCTCCTGTCATACCGCTCCACACTAACCCTCCTGTCATACCGCTCCACCCTAACCCTCCTGTCATACCGCTCCACCCTAACCCTCCTGTCATACCGCTCCACCCTAACCCTCCTGTCATACCGCTCCACCCTAACCCTCCTGTCATACCGCTCCACCCTAACCCTCCTGTCATACCGTTCCACCCTAACCCTCCTGTCATACCGCTCCACCCTAACCCTCCTGTCATACCGCTCCACCCTAACCCTCCTGTTATACCGCTCCACCCTAACCCTCCTGTCATACCGCTCCACCCTAACCCTCCTGTCATACCGCTCCACCCTAACCCTCCTGTCATACCGCTCCACCCTAACCCTCCTGTCATACCGCTCCACCCCAACCCTCCTGTCATACCGCTCCACCCTAACCCTCCTGTCATACCGCTCCACCCTAACCCTCCTGTCATACCGCTCCACCCTAACCCTCCTGTCATACCGCTCCACCCTAACCCTCCTGTCATACCGCTCCACCCTAACCCTCCTGTTATACCGCTCCACCCTAACCCTCCTGTCATACCGCTCCACCCTAACCCTCCTGTCATACCGCTCCACCCTAACCCTCCTGTCATACCGCTCCACCCTAACCCTCCTGTCATACCGCTCCACCCCAACCCTCCTGTCATACCGCTCCACCCTAACCCTCCAGTCATACCGCTCCACCCTAACCCTCCTGTCATACCGCTCCACCCTAACCCTCCTGTCATACCACTCCACCCTAACCCTCCTGTCATACCGCTCCACCCTAACCCTCCTGTCATACCGCTCCACCCTAACCCTCCTGTCATACCGCTCCACCCTAACCCTCCTGTCATACCGCTCCACCCTAACCCTCCTGTCATACCGCTCCACCCTAACCCTCCTGTCATACCGCTCCACCCTAACCCTCCTGTCATACCGCTCCACCCTAACCCTCCTGTCATACCGCTCCACCCTAACCCTCCTGTCATACCGCTCCACCCTAACCCTCCTGTCATACCGCTCCACCCTAACCCTCCTGTCACACCGCCTCCACCCTAACCCTCCTGTCACACCGCTCCACCCTAACCCTCCTGTCACACCGCTCCACCCTAACCCTCCTGTCATACCGCTCCACCCTAACCCTCCTGTCATACCGCTCCACCCCAACCCTCCTGTCATACCGCTCCACCCCAACCCTCCTGTCATACCGCTCCACCCCAACCCTCCTGTCATACCGCTCCACCCTAACCCTCCTGTCATACCGCTCCACCCTAACCCTCCTGTCATACCGCTCCACCCTAACCCTCCTGTCATACCGCTCCACCCTAACCCTCCTGTCATACCGCTCCACCCTAACCCTCCTGTCATACCGCTCCACCCTAACCCTCCTGTCATACCGCTCCACCCTAACCCTCCTGTCATACCGCTCCACCCTAACCCTCCTGTCATACCGCTCCACCCTAACCCTCCTGTCATACCGCTCCACCCTAACCCTCCTGTCATACCGCTCCACCCTAACCCTCCTGTCATACCGCTCCACCCTAACCCTCCTGTCATACCGCTCCACCCTAACCCTCCTGTCATACCGCTCCACCCTAACCCTCCTGTCATACCGCTCCACCCTAACCCTCCTGTCATACCGCTCCACCCTAACCCTCCTGTCATACCGCTCCACCCTAACCCTCCTGTCATACCGCTCCACCCTAACCCTCCTGTCATACCGCTCCACCCTAACCCTCCTGTCATACCGCTCCACCCTAACCCTCCTGTCATACCGCTCCACCCTAACCCTCCTGTCATACCGCTCCACCCTAACCCTCCTGTCATACCGCTCCACCCTAACCCTCCTGTCATACCGCTCCACCCTAACCCTCCTGTCATACCGCTCCACCCTAACCCTCCTGTCATACCGCTCCACCCTAACCCTCCTGTCATACCGCTCCACCCTAACCCTCCTGTCATACCGCTCCACCCTAACCCTCCTGTCATACCGCTCCACCCTAACCCTCCTGGTATACCGCTCCACCCTAACCCTCCTGTCATACCGCTCCACCCTAACCCTCCTGTCATACCGCTCCACCCTAACCCTCCTGTCATACCGCTCCACCCTAACCCTCCTGTCATACCGCTCCACCCTAACCCTCCTGTCATACCGCTCCACCCCAACCCTCCTGTCATACCGCTCCACCCCAACCCTCCTGTCATACCGCTCCACCCCAACCCTCCTGTCATACCGCTCCACCCCAACCCTCCTGTCATACCGCTCCACCCCAACCCTCCTGTCATACCGCTCCACCCCAACCCTCCTGTCATACCGCTCCACCCCAACCCTCCTGTCATACCGCTCCACCCTAACCCTCCTGTCATACCGCTCCACCCTAACCCTCCTGTCATACCGCTCCACCCTAACCCTCCTGTCATACCGCTCCACCCTAACCCTCCTGTCATACCGCTCCACCCTAACCCTCCTGTCATACCGCTCCACCCTAACCCTCCTGTCACACCGCTCCACCCTAACCCTCCTGTCACACCGCTCCACCCTAACCCTCCTGTCACACCGCTCCACCCTAACCCTCCTGTCACACCGCTCCACCCTAACCCTCCTGTCATACCGCTCCACCCTAACCCTCCTGTCATACCGCTCCACCCTAACCCTCCTGTCATACCGCTCCACCCTAACCCTCCTGTCACACCGCTCCACCCTAACCCTCCTGTCACACCGCTCCACCCTAACCCTCCTGTCACACCGCTCCACCCTAACCCTCCTGTCATACCGCTCCACCCTAACCCTCCTGTCATACCGCTCCACCCTAACCCTCCTGTCATACCGCTCCACCCTAACCCTCCTGTCATACCGCTCCACCCTAACCCTCCTGTCATACCGCTCCACCCTAACCCTCCTGTCATACCGCTCCACCCTAACCCTCCTGTCATACCACTCCACCCTAACCCTCCTGTCATACCACTCCACCCTAACCCTCCTGTCATACCACTCCACCCTAACCCTAACCCTCCTATCATACCGCTCCACCCTAACCCTCCTGTCATACCACTCCACCCTAACCCTAACCCTCCTATCATACCGCTCCACCCTAACCCTCCTGTCATACCACTCAGCAGTGTTTTATTTCCTCCTTCTCCTTGCAGCACCTATCGTACGGTAGCGACAGCCTGCAGGTGGACGCAGCCTTCCAGCAGACCCTCTGGAGCGTGGCTACCGTCTGCTCCGGCAGCGAGGTGGCCCAAGGTGGGTCACACACACACACACACACACACACACACACACACACACACACACACACACACACACACACACACACACACACACACACACACACACACACACACACACACTGTTCTGTCTGTCCCAGATTGAGACATCTCCAGGATTAGTGGAGGGATGCCTTGGACTGACACCGATAAAGAGCCTAAACAAACACGATGGTACTGTAAAAGCTAATGGGGTCATATAAACAAACATGATGCTACTGTAAAAGCTAATGTGGATAATATAAACAAACATGATGCTACTGTAAAAGCTAATGGGGTCATATAAACAGACATGATCCTACTGTAAAAGCTAATGGGGTCATATAAACAAACATGATGCTACTGTAAAAGCTAATGGGGTCATATAAAACAAACATGATGCTACTGTAAAAGCTAATGGGGTCATATAAACAAACATGATGCTACTGTAAAAGCTAATGGGGTCATATAAACAAACATGATGTTACTGTAAAAGCTAAATGGATCATATAAACAAACATGATGCTACTGTAAAAGCTAATGGGGTCATATAAAACAAACATGATGCTACTGTAAAAGATAATGGGGTCATATAAACAAACATGATGCTACTGTAAAAGCTAATGGGGTCATATAAAACAAACATGATGCTACTGTAAAAGCTAATGGGGTCATATAAAACAAACATGATGCTACTGTAAAAGATAATGGGGTCATATAAACAAACATGATGCTACTGTAAAAGCTAATGGGGTCATATAAACAAACATGATGTTACTGTAAAAGCTAATGGGGATCATATCAACAAACATGATGCTACTGTAAAAGCTAATGGGGTCATATAAACAAACATGATGCTACTGTAAAAGCTAATGGGGATCATATCAACAAACATGATGCTACTGTAAAAGCTAATGGGGTCATATAAACAAACATGATGCTACTGTAAAAGCTAATGGGGTCATATAAAACAAACATGATGCTACTGTAAAAGCTAATGGGGTCATATAAACAAACATGATGTTACTGTAAAAGCTAATGGGGTCATATAAACAAACATGATGCTACTGTAAAAGCTAATGGGGTCATATAAACAAACATGATGCTACTGTAAAATCTAATGGGGTCATATAAACAAACATGATGCTACTGTAAAAACTAATGGGGTCATATAAACAAACATGATGCTACTGTAAAAGTTAATGGGGTCATATAAAACAAACATGATGCTACTGTAAAAGATAATGGGGTCATATAAACAAACATGATGCTACTGTAAAAGCTAATGGGGTCATATAAACAAACATGATGTTACTGTAAAAGCTAATGGGATCATATAAACTAACATGATGCTACTGTAAAAGCTAATGGGGATCATATCAACAAACATGATGCTACTGTAAAAGCTAATGGGGTCATATAAACAAACATGATGCTACTGTAAAAGCTAATGGGGATCATATCAACAAACATGATGCTACTGTAAAAGCTAATGGGGTCATATAAACAAACATGATGCTACTGTAAAAGCTAATGGGGTCATATAAACAAACATGATGCTACTGTAAAAGCTAATGGGGTCATATAAAACAAACATGATGCTACTGTAAAAGCTAATGGGGTCATATAAACAAACATGATGTTACTGTAAAAGCTAATGGGGTCATATAAACAAACATGATGCTACTGTAAAAGCTAATGGGGTCATATAAAACAAACATGATGCTACTGTAAAAGCTAATGGGGTCATATAAACAAACATGATGCTACTGTAAAAGCGAATGGGGTCATATAAACAAACATGATGTTACTGTAAAAGCTAATGGGATCATATAAACAAACATGATGCTACTGTAAAAGCTAATGGGGTCATATAAACAAACATGATGTTACTGTAAAAGCTAATGGGATCATATAAACAAACATGATGCTACTGTAAAAGCTAATGGGGTCATATAAACAAAGATTGTTTAACAAACAGGGGGACATTGTATCCAAGGCCTCTGAGAAAAGATGAACTGACAAGAGGATTGACCTCCTCCCTCCAACTGATGATTCATACAAGGGCTTTTAGCAGTGAACAACGATGTCACCACATCAAATGTATTTATAAAGCCCTTCTTACATCAGCTGATATCTCAAAGTGCTGTACAGAAACCCAGCCTAAAACCCCCAAACAGCAAGCAATGCAGGTGTAGAAGCACGGTGGCTAGGAAAAACTCCCTAGAAAAGGCCAAAACCTAGGAAGAAACCTAGAGAGGAACCAGGCTATGAGAGGTGGCCAGTCCTCTTCTGGCTGTGCCGGGTGGAGATTATAATAGAACATGGAAATATGAAATGTGTTTTATTTAGTTATTGGACTGAACTTTTATTGTGTTTTATTTAGTTATTTGACTGGACTTTTATTGTGTTTTATTTAGTTAATTGACTGAACTTTTATTGTGTTTTATTTAGTTAATTGACTGGACTTTTATTTTGACAGGGTGTCTTGTCGAGACCAAGATCTCTTCTACAAATGAAAGATAAACACATCAAATACGAAATGCAAAACAGGAATAAAAACACAGTCATAGAAACCAAACAAATTCATCACCGATCGCTGATGTCCCTGTATATTGGCCTTATCTAATGTCATGTCTGGGACAGAGGCTTCCCCCTGTCTGGTCCAGAGACGGGCTAACCTCTCCTCTCTCCCCCTGTCTGGTCCAGAGACGGGCTAACCTCTCCTCTCTCCCCCTGTCTGGTTCAGAGACGGGCTAACCTCTCCTCTCTCCCCCTGTCTGGTCCAGAGACAGGCTAACCTCTCCTCTTTCCCCCTGTCTGGTCCAGAGACGGGCTAACCTCTCCTCTCTCCCCCTGTCTGGTCCAGAGACGGGCTAACCTCTCCTCTTTCCCCCTGTCTGGTCCAGAGACAGGCTAACCTCTCCTCTTTCCCCCTGTCTGGTCCAGAGACGGGCTAACCTCTCCTCTTTCCCCCTGTCTGGTCCAGAGACGGGCTAACCTCTCCTCTCTCCCCCTGTCTGGTCCAGAGACGGGCTAACCTCTCCTCTCTCCCCCTGTCTGGTCCAGAGACAGGCTAACCTCTCCTCTCTCCCCCTGCAGGGTCCCTCTCTAATGCCTCTCCTCTCTCCCCCTGCAGGGTTCATGATCGGCGGGGACGTGCTGAGGCTGCTCCATGGTCACATGGATGAGTGTCTGACAGTGCCGTCGGGAGAACATGGGGATGAGCAGCGCAGGTACGTGTTCTGATTGGAGGATTTCCTTCATCTGTGATGACAGACGCTAGGGGGAGGAGCAGCGCTGGTACGTGTCTGATTGGGGGATTTCCTTCATCTGTGATGACAGACGCTAGGGGGAGGAGCAGCCCTTTTACGTGTCTGATTGAGGGATTTCCTTCATCTATGATGACAGACGCTAGGGGGAGGAGCAGCCCAGGTACGTGTCTGATTGGGGGATTTCCTTCATCTGTGATGACAGACGCTAGGGGGAGGAGCAGCCCTGGTACGTGTCTGATTGGGGGATTTCCTTCATCTATGATGACAGACGCTAGGGGGAGGAGCAGCCCAGGTACAGTGGGGAGAACAAGTATTTGATACACTGCCGATTTTGCAGGTTTTCCTACTTACAAAGCATGTAGAGGTCTGTAATTTTTATCATAGGTACACTTCAACTGTGAGAGACGGAATCTAAAACAAAAATCCAGAAAATCACATTGTATGATTTTTAAATAATTAATTTGCATTTTATTGCATGACATAAGTATTTGATCACCTACCAACCAGTAAGAATTCCGGCTCTCACAGACCTGTTAGTTTTTCTTTAAGAAGCCCTCCTGTTCTCCACTCATTACCTGTATTAACTGCACCTGTTTGAACTCGTTACCTGTATAAAAGACACCTGTCCACACACAATCAAACAGATTCCAACCTCTCCACAATGGCCAAGACCAGAGAGCTGTGTAAGGACATCAGGGATAAAATTGTAGACCTGCACAAGGCTGGGATGGGCTACAGGACAATAGGCAAGCAGCTTGGTGAGAAGGAAACAACTGTTGGCGCAATTATTAGAAAATGGAAGAAGTTCAAGATGACGGTCAATCACCCTCGGTCTGGGGCTCCATGCAAGATTTCACCTCGTGGGGCATCAATGATCATGAGGAAGGTGAGGGATCAGCCCAGAACTACACGGCAGGACCTGGTTAATGACCTGAAGAGAGCTGGGACCACAGTCTCAAAGAAAACCATTAGTAACACACTACGCCGTCATGGATTAAAATCCTGCAGCGGACGCAAGGTCCCCCTGCTTAATTAAGCCAGTGCATGTCCAGGCCTGTCTGAAGTTTGCCAATGACCATCTGGATGATCCAGAGGAGGAATGGGAGAAGGTCATGTGGTCTGATGAGACAAAAATAGAGCTTTTTGGTCTAACTCCACTCGCCGTGTTTGGAGGAAGAAGAAGTATGAGTACAACCCCAAGAACACCATCCCAACCGTGAAGCATGGAGGTGGAAACATCATTCTTTGGGGATGCTTTTCTGCAAAGGGGACAGGACGACTGCACCGTATTGAGGGGAGGATGGATGGGGCCATGTATCGCGAGATCTTGGCCAACAACCTCCTTCCCTCAGTAAGAGCATTGAAGATGGGTCGTGGCTGGGTCTTCCAGCATGACAACGACACGAAGCACACAGCCATGGCAACTAAGGAGTGGCTCCGTAAGAAGCATCTCAAGGTCCTGGAGTGGCCTAGCCAGTCTCCAGACCTGAACCCAATAGAAAATCTTTGGAGGGAGCTGAAAGTCCGTATTGCCCAGCGACAGCCCCGAAACCTGAAGGATCTGGAGAAGATCTGTAGGGAGGAGTGGGCCAAAATCCCTGCTGCAGTGTGTGCAAACCTAGTCAAGAACTACAGGAAACGTATGATCTCTGTAATTGCAAACAAAGGTTTCTGTACCAAATATTAAGTTCTGCTTTTCTGATGTATCAAATACTTATGTCATGCAATAAAATGCAAATTAATTATTTAAAAATCATACAATGTGATTTTCTGGATTTTTGTTTTAGATTCCGTCTCTCATAGTTGAAGTGTACCTATGATAAAAATTACAGACCTCTACATGCTTTGTAAGTAGGAAAACCTGCAAAATCGGCAGTGTATCAAATACTTGTTCTCCCCACTGTACGTGTTCTGATTGGAGGATTTCCTTCATCTATAATGACAGACGCTAGGGGGAGGAGCAGCCCAGGTACGTGTTCTGATTGGAGGATTTCCTTCATCTATGATGACAGACGCTAGGGGGAGGAGCAGCCCAGGTACGTGTTCTGATTGGAGGATTTCCTTCATCTATAATGACAGACGCTAGGGGGAGGAGCAGCCCAGGTACGTGTCTGATTGGGGGATTTCCTTCATCTATGATGACAGACGCTAGTCCTGGAAATATCCTTTACCATATCATTTATAATCCTCTGTGTATCTATAGACTGTTACCTGCTGTCCAACATATCTACAGTGTGGTCAGGACTGTCAGTGTGGATAGGACTGTCAGTGTGGTCAGGACTGTCAGTGTGGTCAGGACTGTCAGGACTGTCAGTGTGGTCAGGAGTGTCAGTGTGGTCAGGACTGTCAGTGTGGTCAGGACTGTCAGTGTGGTCAGGACTGTCAGTGTGGTCAGTGTGGTCAGGACTGTCAGTGTGGTCAGGACTGTCAGTGTGGTCATGACTGTCAGTGTGGTCAGTGTGGTCAGGACTGTGAGTGTGGTCAGGACTGTCAGTGTGGTCAGTGTGGTCAGGACTGTCAGTGTGGTCAGGACTGTCAGTGTGGTCAGGACTGTCAGTGTGGTCAGGACTGTCAGTGTGGTCAGGACTGTCAGTGTGGTCAGGACTGTCAGTGTGGTCAGTGTGGTCAGGACTGTCAGTGTGGTCAGTGTGGTCAGGACTGTCAGTGTAGTCAGGACTGTCAGTGTGGTCAGGACTGTCAGTGTGGTCAGGACTGTCAGTGTGGTCAGGACTGTCAGTGTGGTCATGACTGTCAGTGTGGTCAGGACTGTCAGTGTAGTCAGGACTGTCAGTGTGGTCAGGACTGTCAGTGTAGTCAGGACTGTCAGTGTGGTCAGGACTGTCAGTGTAGTCAGGACTGTCAGTGTGGTCAGGACTGTCAGTGTGGTCAGGACTGTCAGTGTGGTCAGTGTGGTCAGGACTGTCAGTGTGGTCAGGGCTGTTAGTGTGGTCAGGACTGTCAGTGTGGTCATGACTGTCAGTCAGTAAAGCAGCAGGGTAAACATCATCAACCCTCTGGTGTTTGATAGGACGTCAATGCAGCAGAGCATGCTGGGATGAAGGCCTCTAGGAGAGCTGCTCTCACACAGAGAAATACAAGTCGGCTTTTACCCAAGTGTAATGTGTGTGTGTGTGTGTGTGAGTGTAATGTGTGTGTGTGTGTGTGTGTGTGTGTGTGTGTGTGTGTGTGTGTGTGTGTGTGTGTGTGTGTGTGTGTGTGTGTGTGTGTGTGTGTGTGTGTGTGTGTGTGTGTGTGTGTGTGTGTGTGTGTAAGCGTGTGCATTCTCCTTGGAAGCAGTAGTGTGTGGGCTTACCTTCAAAGTAGGGCATCCACTGTTCTGAGAAGAGAAGAGGACAGAGTAGGTAGTTATAGGGAGGGAGAGAGAGAGGGAGGGAGGGATGGAGGGAGGGAGGGAGAGGTAGGTTGTTCTTCTCTGGAGGGAGGGAGGGAGGGAGGGAGATGGATGGAGGGAGGGAGGGAGGGAGAGATGGAGGGAGATGGAAAGAGGGATGGATGGATGGAGGGAGGGAGGGAGAGATGGAGGGAGATGGAAAGAGGGATGGATGGAGGGAGGGAGAGAGGGAGGGAGAGAGAGATGGAAAGAGGGATGGATGGAGGGAGAGAGGGAGATGGAAAGAGGGATGGATGGAGGGAGGGAGGGAGAGAGAGAGAGGGAGATGGAAAGAGGGAGGGAGGGAGAGAGAGAGAGAGGGAGAGAGGGAGATGGAAAGAGGGATGGATGGATGGATGGATGGATGGAGGGAGGGAGAGAGAGGGAGGGAGGGAGAGAGGGAGGGAGGGAGAGAGAGAGAGAGGGAGATGGAAAGATGGATGGATGGAGGGAGGGAGAGAGAGAGAGGGAGGGAGAGAGGGAGATGGAAAGAGGGAGGGAGAGAGGGAGGGAGAGAGGGAGGGAGAGAGGGAGGGAGAGAGAGATGGAAAGAGGGATGGATGGAGGGAGAGAGGGAGATGGAAAGAGGGATGGATGGAGAGAGAGAGAGGGAGATGGAAAGAGGGAGGGAGGGAGAGAGAGAGAGAGGGAGAGAGGGAGATGGAAAGAGGGATGGATGGATGGAGGGAGGGAGAGAGGGAGGGAGGGAGAGAGAGAGAGAGGGAGATGGAAAGATGGATGGATGGAGGGAGGGAGAGAGAGAGAGGGAGGGAGCGAGGGAGATGGAAAGAGGGATGGATGGAGGGAGAGAGGGAGATGGAAAGAGGGATGGATGGAGAGAGAGAGAGGGAGATGGAAAGAGGGAGGGAGGGAGAGAGAGAGAGAGGGAGATGGAAAGAGGGATGGATGGATGGAGGGAGGGAGAGAGGGAGGGAGGGAGAGAGAGAGAGAGGGAGATGGAAAGATGGATGGATGGAGGGAGGGAGAGAGAGAGAGAGAGGGAGGGAGAGAGGGATGGATAGAGGGAGAGAGGGAGGGAGAGAGAGAGAGAGGGAGATGGAAAGAGGGTTGGATGGAGAAAGGGAGTCGTAGGTAGTTCTCCTCTGGAGAGAGGGAGAGAGAGAGGGAGGGAGAAGAAGTTGGATGGAGGGAGGGAGGGAGGGAGGGAGAGAGAGAGAGAGAGAGAGAGAGAGGGGAAGAGAGAGGGAGGGATTGAGAAGAAGTTGGATGGAGGGAGGGATGTATGGATGAAGGCACACTGCCTACTCTAGACAGAATGAGCTCTCAGCAGCCTGAAATATACATTTCCTCCAGAACGTTAGGATCATGTCAGTTTCACCTGGCCTCCCTGGACCTCCTGTCATCGTTAAACATACTTTATGTGAAAGCCTCTGTCCTTGTTATCAAACTACCCCAAATGATCTGCCTGTGTCCTTGTTATCAAACTACCCCAAATGATCTGCCTGTGTCCTTGTTATCAAACTACCCCAAATGATCTGACTGTGGGAACTAAAGACGTTGCACCAACCTGGAAAGGTTTGTCTCAGGCCTTGGTGCCTTTGGATGTTAAATAGAAGGTTTTAATGTGATCCAACTGTACGTGTTAAACCTGTTAAACCTCCTGGTATAAACCTGTTAAACCTCCTGGTATGAACCTGTTAAACCCTCCTGGTATGACCCTGTTAAACCCTCCTGGTATGAACCTGTTAAACCCTCCTGGTATGAACCTGTTAAACCCTCCTGGTATGAACCTGTTAAACCCTCCTGGTATGAACCTGTTAAACCCTCCTGGTATGACCCTGTTAAACCCTCCTGGTATGAACCTGTTAAACCCTCCTGGTATGAACCTGTTAAACCCTCCTGGTATGAACCTGTTAAACCCTCCTGGTATGAACCTGTTAAACCCTCCTGGTATGAACCTGTTAAACCCTCCTGGTATGAACCTGTTAAACCCTCCTGGTATGAACCTGTTAAACCCTCCTGGTATCAACCTGTTAAACCCTCCTGGTATGAACCTGTTAAAGATACTGGCCTAGATACTGTCCTCACTATCCACTGCTGCAGGCCTAGATACTGTCCTCACTATCCACTGCTGCAGGCCTAGATACTGCCCTCACTATCCACTGCTGCAGGCCTAGATACTGTCCTCACTATCCACTGCTGCAGGCCTAGATACTGTCCTCACTATCCACTGCTGCAGGCCTAGATACTGCCCTCACTATCCACTGCTGCAGGCCTAGATACTGCCCTCACTATCCACTGCTGCAGGCCTAGTTACTGCCCTCACTATCCACTGCTGCAGGTCTAGTTACTGCCCTCACTATCCACTGCTGCAGGCCTAGATACTGTCCTCACTATCCACTGCTGCAGGCCTAGATACTGCCCTCACTATCCACTGCTGCAGGCCTAGATACTGCCCTCACTATCCACTGCTACAGGCCTAGTTACTGCCCTCACTATCCACTGCTGCAGGCCTAGATACTGCCCTCACTATCCACTGCTGCAGGCCTAGATACTGCCCTCACTATCCACTGCTGCAGGCCTAGATACTGCCCTCACTATCCACTGCTGCAGGCCTAGTTACTGCCCTCACTATCCACTGCTGCAGGTCTAGATACTGCCCTCACTATCCACTGCTGCAGGCCTAGATACTGCCCTCACTATCCACTGCTGCAGGCCTAGATACTGCCCTCACTATCCACTGCTGCAGGCCTAGATACTGCCCTCACTATCCACTGCTACAGGCCTAGATACTGTCCTCACTATCCACTGCTGCAGGCCTAGATACTGCCCTCACTATCCACTGCTGCAGGCCTAGATTCTGTCCTCACTATCCACTGCTGCAGGCCTAGATACTGTCCTCACTATCCACTGCTGCAGGCCTAGTTACTGTCCTCACTATCCACTGCTGCAGGCCTAGATACTGTCCTCACTATCCACTGCTGCAGGCCTAGATACTGCCCTCACTATCCACTGCTGCAGGCCTAGATACTGTCCTCACTGTCCACTGCTGCAGGCCTAGATACTGCCCTCACTATCCACTGCTGCTGGCCTAGATACTGCCCTCACTATCCACTGCTGCAGGCCTAGATACTGTCCTCACTATCCACTGCTGCAGGCCTAGATACTGTCCTCACTATCCACTGCTGCTGGCCTAGATACTGTCCTCACTATCCACTGCTGCAGGCCTAGATACTGCCCTCACTATCCACTGCTGCAGGCCTAGTTACTGCCCTCACTATCCACTGCTGCAGGCCTAGATACTGCCCTCACTATCCACTGCTGCAGGACTAGATACTGCCCTCACTATCCACTGCTGCAGGACTAGATACTGCCCTCACTATCCACTGCTGCAGGCCTAGTTACTGCCCTCACTATACACTGCTGCAGGCCTAGATACTGCCCTCACTATCCACTGCTACAGGCCTAGATACTGCCCTCACTATCCACTGCTACAGGCCTAGATACTGCCCTCACTATCCACTGCTGCTGGCCTAGATACTGCCCTCACTATCCACTGCTGCAGGCCTAGATACTGCCCTCACTATCCACTGCTGCAGGCCTAGATACTGTCCTCACTATCCACTGCT
Source organism: Salvelinus alpinus (assembly GCF_045679555.1). Lineage (NCBI taxonomy): Eukaryota > Metazoa > Chordata > Actinopteri > Salmoniformes > Salmonidae > Salvelinus > Salvelinus alpinus. The sequence goes on from NC_092088.1 coordinate 104,229,894, forward strand.
GCAGGCCTAGATACTGTCCTCACTATCCACTGCTGCAGGCCTAGATACTGTCCTCACTATCCACTGCTGCAGGCCTAGATACTGTCCTCACTATCCACTGCTGCAGGCCTAGATACTGTCCTCACTATCCACTGCTGCAGGCCTAGATACTGCCCTCACTATCCACTGCTGCTGGCCTAGATACTGCCCCCACTATCCACTGCTGCAGGCCTAGATACTGTCCTCACTATCCACTGCTGCAGGCCTAGATACTGTCCTCACTATCCACTGCTGCAGGCCTAGATACTGTCCTCACCATCCCCTGCTGCAGGCCTAGATACTGTCCTCACCATCCCCTGCTGCAGGCCTAGTTACTGTCCTCACTATCCACTGCTGCAGGCCTAGATACTGTCCTCACCATCCCCTGCTGCAGGCCTAGATACTGTCCTCACCATCCCCTGCTGCAGGCCTAGTTACTGCCCTCACTATCCACTGCTGCTGGCCTAGATACTGCCCTCACTATCCACTGCTGCAGGCCTAGATACTGTCCTCACTATCCACTGCTGCAGGCCTAGATACTGTCCTCACTATCCACTGCTGCAGGCCTAGATACTGTCCTCACCATCCCCTGCTGCAGGCCTAGATACTGCCCTCACTATCCACTGCTGCTGGCCTAGATACTGCCCTCACTATCCACTGCTGCAGGCCTAGATACTGTCCTCACTATCCACTGCTGCAGGCCTAGATACTGTCCTCACTATCCACTGCTGCAGGCCTAGATACTGTCCTCACCATCCCCTGCTGCAGGCCTAGATACTGTCCTCACCATCCCCTGCTGCAGGCCTAGTTACTGCCCTCACTATCCACTGCTGCAGGCCTAGATACTGTCCTCACTATCCACTGCTGCAGGCCTAGATACTGCCCTCACTATCCACTGCTGCAGGCCTAGATACTGCCCTCACTATCCACTGCTGCAGGCCTAGTTACTGCCCTCACTATCCACTGCTGCAGGCCTAGTTACTGCCCTCACTATCCACTGCTGCTGGCCTAGATACTGCCCTCACTATCCACTGCTGCAGGCCTAGATACTGTCCTCACTATCCACTGCTGCAGGCCTAGATACTGTCCTCACTATCCACTGCTGCAGGCCTAGATACTGTCCTCACCATCCCCTGCTGCAGGCCTAGATACTGCCCTCACTATCCACTGCTGCTGGCCTAGATACTGCCCTCACTATCCACTGCTGCAGGCCTAGATACTGTCCTCACTATCCACTGCTGCAGGCCTAGATACTGTCCTCACTATCCACTGCTGCAGGCCTAGATACTGTCCTCACCATCCCCTGCTGCAGGCCTAGATACTGTCCTCACCATCCCCTGCTGCAGGCCTAGTTACTGCCCTCACTATCCACTGCTGCTGGCCTAGATACTGCCCTCACTATCCACTGCTGCAGGCCTAGATACTGTCCTCACTATCCACTGCTGCAGGCCTAGATACTGTCCTCACTATCCACTGCTGCAGGCCTAGATACTGTCCTCACTATCCACTGCTGCAGGCCTAGATACTGTCCTCACCATCCCCTGCTGCAGGCCTAGATACTGTCCTCACTATCCACTGCTGCAGGCCTAGATACTGTCCTCACTATCCACTGCTGCAGGCCTAGATACTGTCCTCACTATCCACTGCTGCAGGCCTAGTTACTGCCCTCACTATCCACTGCTACAGGCCTAGATACTGTCCTCACTATCCACTGCTGCAGGCCTAGATACTGTCCTCACTATCCACTGCTGCAGGCCTAGATACTGTCCTCACTATCCACTGCTGCAGGCCTAGATACTGTCCTCACTATCCACTGCTGCAGGCCTAGTTACTGCCCTCACTATCCACTGCTACAGGCCTAGATACTGTCCTCACCATCCCCTGCTGCAGGCCTAGATACTGTCCTCACCATCCCCTGCTGCAGGCCTAGATACTGTCCTCACCATCCCCTGCTGCAGGCCTAGATACTGTCCTCACCATCCCCTGCTGCAGGCCTAGATACTGTCCTCACCATCCCCTGCTGCAGGCCTAGATACTGTCCTCACCATCCCCTGCTGCAGGCCTAGATACTGTCCTCACCATCCCCTGCTGCAGGCCTAGATACTGTCCTCACCATCCCCTGCTGCAGGCCTAGATACTGTCCTCACCATCCCCTGCTGCAGGCCTAGATACTGTCCTCACCATCCCCTGCTGCAGGCCTAGATACTGTCCTCACCATCCCCTGCTGCAGGCCTAGATACTGTCCTCACCATCCCCTGCTGCAGGCCTAGATACTGTCCTCACCATCCCCTGCTGCAGGCCTAGATACTGTCCTCACCATCCCCTGCTGCAGGCCTAGATACTGTCCTCACCATCCCCTGCTGCAGGCCTAGATACTGCCCTCACTATCCACTGCTGCAGGCCTAGATACTGCCCTCACTATCCACTGCTGCAGGCCTAGATACTGTCCTCACCATCCCCTGCTGCAGGCCTAGATACTGTCCTCACCATCCCCTGCTGCAGGCCTAGATACTGCCCTCACTATCCACTGCTGCAGGCCTAGATACTGCCCTCACTATCCACTGCTGCAGGCCTAGATACTGTCCTCACCATCCCCTGCTGCAGGCCTAGATACTGTCCTCACCATCCCCTGCTGCAGGCCTAGATACTGTCCTCACCATCCCCTGCTGCAGGCCTAGTTACTGCCCTCACCATCCACTGAGAAACACAGCAGCAAAACATGGAAGGATGTGAAATAAGTTCCCCATAGATGTTCCTGTTTATATTCCTCCATACCAAGGTGAAGTGTGTAAATGTGTGAATATGTCCTTTATGTGGACATCAGCAGCAGGCTCTTATTTCTCCGGGATACAGACCAGTGTAATGGTCTGGTCTGTGGTGGAAGCATGGTCTCATAACCACCTCCACCCACCCACCACTCACTTCTCTCTTTTCCTCCCCAGGACGGTGCACTACGAGGGGGGAGCTGTGTCCATCCACGCCCGCTCCCTCTGGAGACTGGAGACGCTACGAGTGGCGTAAGTTGAACTACGTGACACATCTATCTCGCCTCCGTTTGACAATGCCGATCTGTTAACACTAGACACTCTATAGACTTTAAGGGTTCAGGGCCAGACCCAGATGCAGACACGGGGGGGCAGGGGGTTTGGGCCAGACCCAGATGCAGACACGGGGGGCAGGGGGTTTGGGCCAGACCCAGATGCAGACACGGGGGGCAGGGGGTTTGGGCCAGACCCAGATGCAGACACGGGGGGGCAGGGGGTTTGGGCCAGACCCAGATGCAGACACGGGGGGCAGGGAGTTTGGGCCAGACCCAGATGCAGACACGGGGGGCAGGGAGTTTGGGCCAGACCCAGATGCAGACACGGGGGGCAGGGGGTTTGGGCCAGACCCAGATGCAGACACGGGGGCAGGGGGTTTGGGCCAGACCCAGATGCAGACACGGGGGGCAGGGGGTTTGGGCCAGACCCAGATGCAGACACGGGGGGGCAGGGGGTTTGGGCCAGACCCAGATGCAGACACGGGGGGCAGGGAGTTTGGGCCAGACCCAGATGCAGACACGGGGGGCAGGGGGTTTGAGTCTGATATTTATTAGTTCCTAAAAAGGGGGTAGGCAAGAGAACGGTCGTGGCAAAAAGGGCAAAACCAGGTCAGAGTCCAGGAGGTACAGAGTGGCGGGCAGGCTGGTCAGGCAGGCTCGAGGTCGAGGGCAGGCAGACTGGTCAGGCAGGCTCGAGGTCGAGGGCAGGCAGACTGGTCAGGCAGGCACGAGGTCGAGGGCAGGCAGACTGGTCAGGCAGGCTCGAGGTCGAGGGCGGGCAGACTGGTCAGGAAGGCTCGAGGTCGAGGGCGGGCAGACTGGTCAGGCAGGCTCGAGGTCGAGGGCAGGCAGACTGGTCAGGCAGGCTCGAGGTCGAGGGCAGGCAGACTGGTCAGGCAGGCACGAGGTCGAGGGCAGGCAGACTGGTCAGGCAGGCTCGAGGTCGAGGGCAGGCAGACTGGTCAGGCAGGCTCGAGGTCGAGAGCAGGCAGATTAGTCAGGCAGGCTCGAGGTCGAGGGCAGCAGACTGGTCAGGCAGGCTCAAGGTCGAGGGCAGGCAGACTGGTCAGGCAGGCGGGTACGGAGTCCAGAAAACAGGCAGGGTCAAAACCTGGAGGACTAGCAAAAGAGAATAGAAAAAGCAGGAGCACGGGGAAAAACACACTGGTTGACTTGAAACAGGTTGACTTGAAAGACGAACTGACACAGAGAGACAGGAAACACAGGGATAAATACACAGAGAGACAGGAAACACAGAGATAAATACACAGAGACAGGAAACACATGGATAAATACACAGAGAGACAGGAAACACAGGGATAAATACACAGAGAGACAGGAAACACAGGGATAAATACACAGAGAGACAGGAAACACAGGGATAAATACACAGAGAGACAGGAAACACAGGGATAAATACACAGATAGACAGGAAACACAGGGATAAATACACAGAGAGACAGGAAAAACAGGGATACATACACTGGGGAAAATAAGCGACACCTGGAGGGGGTGGAGACAATCACAAGGACACTGTATTAGTATCACTCTATATACACTGTAATATCACTCTATAGACACTGTAATATTTACACTCTATAGACACTGTAATATTATCACTCTATAGACACTGTAATATTAACACTGTAATATTAACACTCTATAGACACTGTAATATTATCACTCTATAGACACTGTAATATTACCACTGTAATATTAACACTCTATAGACACTGTAATATTATCACTCTATAGACACTGTACTATCGCTCTATATACACTGTAATATCACTCTATAGACACTGTAATATTTACACTCTATAGACACTGTAATATTATCACTCTATAGACACTGTAATATTACCACTGTAATATTAACACTCTATAGACACTGTAATATTATCACTCTATAGACACTGTAATAGTATCACTCTATAGACACTGTAATAGTATCACTCTATAGACACTGTAATATTATCACTCTATAGACACTGTAATATTAACACTGTAATATTAACACTCTATAGACACTGTAATATTATCACTCTATAGACACTGTAATATTACCACTGTAATATTAACACTCTATAGACACTGTAATATTATCACTCTATAGACACTGTAATATTAACACTGTAATATTATCACTCTATAGACACTGTAATATTAACACTCTATAGACACTGTAATATTATCACTATAGACACTGTAATATTATCACTCTATGGACACTGTAATATTAACACTCTATATACACTGTAATATAAACACTGTAATATTATCACTCTATAGACACTGTAATATTAACACTGTAATATTATCACTCTATAGACACTGTAATATTATCACTCTATAGACACTGTACTATTAAGACTGTAATATTATCACTCTATGGACACTGTAATATTAACACTCTATATACACTGTAATATTAACACTGTAATATTAACACTCTATAGACACTGTAATATTATCACTCTATAGACACTGTAATATTAACACTCTATAGACACTGTGATATTATCACTATAGATACTGTAATATTAACACTGTAATATTAACACTCTATAGACACTGTAATATTATCACTCTATAGACACTGTAATATTAACACTCTATAGACACTAATATTAACACTGTAATATTAACACTGTAATATTAACACTCTATAGACACTGTAATATTAAAACTCTATAGACACTGTACTATTAACACTGTAATATTATCACTCTATAGACACTGTAATATTATCACTCTATAGACACTGTAATATTATCACTCTATAGACACTGTAATATTATCACTCTATAGACACTGTAATATTAACACTGTAATATTATCACTCTATAGACACTGTAATATTATCACTCTATAGACACTGTAATATTATCACTCTATAGACACTGTAATATTATCACTCTATAGACACTGTAATATTAACACTGTAATATTAACACTCTATAGACACTGTAATATTAACACTCTATAGACACTGTAATATTATCACTCTATAGACACTGTAATAGTATCACTCTATATACACTGTAATATTAACACTGTAATATTATCACTCTATAGACACTGTAATAGTATCACTCTATAGACACTGTAATATTAACACTGTAATATTATCACTCTATAGACCGTGTAATATTATCACTCTATAGACACTGTAATCTTAACACTCTATAGACACTGTAATATTAACACTGTAATATTATCACTCTATAGACACTGTAATATTATCACTCTATAGACACTGTAATATTAACACTCTATATACACTGTAATATTAACACTGTAATATTAACACTGTAATATTAACACTATAGACACTGTAATATTATCACTCTATAGACACTGTAATATTAACACCGTAATATTAACACTCTATAGACACTGTAATATTATCACTCTATAGACACTGTACTATTAACACTGTAATATTATCACTCTATAGACACTGTAATATTAACACTCTATAGACACTGTAATATTATCACTCTATAGACACTGTAATATTAACACTCTATAGACACTGTAATATTATCACTATAGACACTGTAATATTATCACTCTATGGACACTGTAATATTAACACTCTATATACACTGTAATATTAACACTGTAATATTATCACTCTATAGACACTGTAATATTATCACTCTATAGACACTGTAATATTAACACTCTATATACACTGTAATATTAACACTCTATAGACACTGTAATATTATCACTCTATAGACACTGTAATATTAACACCGTAAAATTAACACTCTATAGACACTGTAATATTATCACTCTATAGACACTGTACTATTAAAACTGTAATATTATCACTCTATAGACACTGTAATATTAACACTCTATAGACACTGTAATATTATCACTCTATAGACACTGTAATATTAACACTGTAATATTATCACTCTATAGACACTGTAATATTAACACTCTATAGACACTGTAATATTATCACTATAGACACTGTAATATTATCACTCTATGGACACTGTAATATTAACACTCTATATACACTGTAATATAAACACTGTAATATTATCACTCTATAGACACTGTAATATTAACACTGTAATATTATCACTCTATAGACACTGTAATATTATCACTCTATAGACACTGTAATATTAACACTGTAATATTATCACTCTATAGACACTGTAATATTATCACTCTATAGACACTGTAATATTATCACTCTATAGACCGTGTAATATTATCACTCTATAGACACTGTAATCTTAACACTGTAATATTAACACTCTATAGACACTGTAATATTAACACTGTAATATTATCACTCTATAGACACTGTAATATTATCACTCTATAGACACTGTAATAGTATCACTCTATAGACACTGTAATATTAACACTGTAATATTATCACTCTATAGACACTGTAATATTATCACTCTATAGACACTGTAATATTATCACTCTATAGACACTGTAATATTAACACTCTATAGAGACAGTACCATTAACACTCTGACCCCAGCAGTGTAGATCAGGGTGATGTGTCCGTGAGAGGGCATGGTAATTGACTCATTTTAAGACCCTGTATCCTGACCTGGGGTTGTACGTGTGACGATGTTAATATAACTCCCAGTAACACTGTCAGCGGGGCCCACTGCCAACACGGTGTACAGAGTGTCTCTGTCAGCCCCAGTCCGAGGAGAGAAGAAGAGCCCTCCTCCCATCCAGGGTCATATACACACAGACTGTTTGCGGTGAAGTGTCTAATTACAAACAGCATGGCAGTAGTCCCCTGATAACACAGACAGAGATTTCTCTCCTTGTTTTGTATCAGGGCTTATTGGACATACTGTAGTGTTCATGGTTTCTGATGAGGACAGGGTTTGGGGTTGGATATAAATACTCTGCCCTCTGTAGCCTGTTGTGTTCTGTTGTGTTCTGTTCTGTTGTGTTCTGTTGTGTTCTGTTGTGTTCTGTTGTGTTCTGTTGTGTTCTGTTGTGTTCTGTTCTGTTCTGTTGTGTTGTGTTGTGTTCTGTTGTGTTCTGTTCTGTTGTGTTGTGTTGTGTTCTGTTCTGTTCTGTTCTGTTGTGTTGTGTTGTGTTGTGTTGTGTTGTGTTGTGTTGTGTTGTGTTGTGTTCTGTTCTGTTGTGTTCTGTTCTGTTGTGTTCTGTTGTGTTCTGTTGTGTTCTGTTGTGTTCTGTTGTGTTGTGTTCTGTTGTGTTCTGTTCTGTTGTGTTCTGTTGTGTTGTGTTGTGTTGTGTTGTGTTGTGTTGTGTTGTGTTGTGTTGTGTTCTGTTCTGTTGTGTTCTGTTCTGTTGTGTTCTGTTGTGTTCTGTTGTGTTCTGTTGTGTTCTTTTGTGTTGTGTTGTGTTCTGTTCTGTTGTGTTCTGTTGTGTTGTGTTCTGTTGTGTTCTGTTGTGTTGTGTCAGACTGACGGTTTGTATTTATGGATAGTACTGTACGTCTACAGGACAGTATATAAATAGGTTTGGGGTTATAGATAGTACTCTACTGTACAGGACAGTATATAAATAGGTTTGGGGTTATAGATAGTACTCTACTGTACAGGACAGTATATAAATAGGTTTGGGGTTATAGATAGTACTGTACGTCTACAGGACAGTATATAAATAGGTTTGGGGTTATAGATAGTACTGTACGTCTACAGGACAGTATATAAATAGGTTTGGGGTTATAGATAGTACTGTACATCTACAGGACAGTATAGGAATAGGTTTGGGGTTATAGATAGTACTGTACGTCTACAGGACATTATATAAATATGTTTGGGGTTATAGATAGTACTGTACGTCTACAGGACAGTATATAAATAGGTTTGGGGTTATAGATAGTACAGTACGTCTACAGGACAGTATATAAATAGGTTTGGGGTTATAGATACAGTGGGGAGAACAAGTATTTGATACACTGCCGATTTTGCAGGTTTTCCTACTTACAAAGCATGTAGAGGTCTGTAATTTTTATCATAGATACACTTCAACTGTGAGAGACAGAATCTAAAACAAAAATCCAGAAAATCACATTGTATGATTTTTAAGTAATTCATTTGCATTTTATTGCATGACATAAGTATTTGATACATCAGAAAAGCAGAACTTAATATTGGGTACAGAAACCTTTGTTTGCAATTACAGAGATCATACGTTTCCTGTAGTTCTTGACCAGGTTTGTACACACTGCAGCAGGGATTTTGGCCCACTCCTCCATACAGACCTTCTCCAGATCCTTCAGGTTTTGGGGCTGTCGCTGGGCAATACGGACTTCCAGCTCCCTCCAAAGATTTTCTATTGGGTTCAGGTCTGGAGACTGGCTAGACCACTCCAGGACCTTGAGATGCTTCTTACGGAGCAACTCCTTAGTTGCCCTGGCTGTGTGTTTCGGGTTGTTGTCATGCTGGAAGACCCAGCCACAACCCATCTCAATGCTCTTACTGAGGGAAGGAGGTTGTTGGCCAAGATCTCGCGATACATGGCCCCATCCATCATCCCCTCAATACAGTGCAGCCGCCCTGTCCCCTTTGCAGAAAAGCATCCCCAAAGAATGATGTTTCCACCTCCATGCCTCACGGTTAGGATGGTGTTCTTGGGGTTGTACTCATCCTTCTTCTTCCTCCAAACACGGCGAGTGGAGTTTAGACCAAAAAGCTCTATTTTTGTCACATCAAACCACATGACCTTCTCCCATTCCTCCTCTGGATCATCCAGATGGTCATTGGCAAACTTCAGACGAACCTGGACATGCGCTGGCTTGAGCAGGGGGACCTTGCGTGCGCTGCAGGATTTTAATCCATGGCGGCGTAGTGTGTTACTAATGGTTTTCTTTGAGACTGTGGTCCCAGCTCTCTTCAGGTCATTGACCAGGTCCTGCCGTGTAGTTCTGGGCTGATCCCTCACCTTCCTCATGATCATTGATGCCCCACGAGGTGAGATCTTGCGTGGAGCCCCAGACCGAGGGTGATTGACTGTCATCTTTAACTTCTTCCATTTTCTAATAATTGCGCCAACAGTTGTTGCCTTCTCACCAAGCTGCTTGCCTATTGTTCTGTAGCCCATCCTAGCCTTGTGCAGGTCTACAATTTTATCCCTGATGTCCTTACACAGCTCTCTGGTCTTGGCCATTGTGGAGAGGTTGAAGTCTGTTTGATTGAGTGTGTGGACAGGTGTCTTTTATACAGGTAATGAGTTCAAACAGGTGCAGTTAATACAGGTAATGAGTGGAGAACAGGAGGGCTTCTTAAAGAAAAACTAACAGGTCTGTGTGAGCCGGAATTCTTACTGGTTGGTAGGTGATCAAATACTTATGTCATGCAATAAAATGCAAATTAATTACTTAAAAATCATACAATGTGATTTTCTGGATTTTTGTTTTAGATTCCGTCTCTCACAGTTGAAGTGTACCTATGATAAAAATGACAGACCTCTACATGCTTTGTAAGTAGGAAAACCTGCAAAATCGGCAGTGTATCAAATACTTGTTCTCCCCACTGTAGTACTGTACGTCTACAGGACAGTATAGACATAGGTTTGGGGTTATAGATAGTACTGTACGTCTACAGGACAGTATATAAATAGGTTTGGGGTTATAGATAGTACTGTTATTAGCTAAAATAAAGAAATGTCTCACAGGTTGACATTTAAAAACTGCTGTGTAATTTCCACCCCATCACCAAAGTGCTGCAGTTTTCATCTGGCCCAGGACACACGCTTTCTGATCAGCCTAGTTACTACGTCTAGTACAGAATGTCCCGAAATCTGTCCCGGGGACCACAAGGGAGGCTGCAGCACTAAACAGCTGATTCTCATAACCAGCTCATCATCAAACTTTGATTAGAACGCAGGACCGAGTTTGGGAAGTGATGATCTAGTACTAGTCAGTTTCACACCCACTGGGGAAAAGACCTTCAGAGGTGTCTCCTCTCTCACTGTCTCCCTGTCTCTTTTCTCTCTCTCCCTGTCTCTGTCTCTTTTCTCTGTCTCTTCTCTTTTTCTCTCTGTCTCTTCTCTTTTTCTCTCTGTCTCTTCTGTCTCTCTCTCTCTTTCTCTCTCTCTCTCGCTGTCTCTTCTCTCTCTCTCTCTCTCTCTCTCAATTCAATTCAATTCAATTCAATTGACTTTATTGACATGGCAAGTTATTATTACTTACATTGTCAAAGTATACATATCGAAAAATTTAAATAAAATATACTCTCTCTCTCTCTCTCTCTCTCTCTCTGTCTCTCTCTCTCCCTCTCCCCCTCTCCCCCCCTCTCTCTCTCTCTCTCTCTCTCTCTCTCTGTCTCTCTCTCTCTCTCTCTCTCTCTCTCTCTCTCTCTCTCTCTCTCTCTCTCTCTCTCTCTCTCTCTCTCTCTCTCTCTCTCTCTCTCTCTCTCTCTCTCTCTCTCTCTCTCTCTCTCTCACTGTCTCTCTCTCTCTTTCTTTATCTCTCTCTCAATTCAATTCAATTCAATTCAAGGGGCTTTATTGGCATGGGAAACATGTGTTAACATTGCCAAAGCAAGTGAGGTAGATATTATACAAAAGTGAAATAAACAATACAAATTAACAGTAAACATTACACATACAGAAGTTTCAAAACAATAAAGACATTACAAATGTTATATTATATATATACAGTGTTGTAACAATGTACAAATGGTTAAAGCACACAAGTTAAAATAAATAAGCATAAATATGGGTTGTATTTACAATGGTGTTTGTTCTTCACTGGTTGCCCTTTTCTTGTGGCAACAGGTCACAAATCTTGCTGCTGTGATGGCACACTGTGGAATTTCTCCCAGTAGATATGGGAGTTTATCAAAATTGGATTTGTTCTGTTGTGGATTGGATCTCTCTCTCTCTCTCTCTCTCTGTAGGTGGAGCGGCAGCCACACCCGCTGGGGTCAACCCTTCCGTCTCCGTCATGTGACCACGGGGAAGTACCTCAGTATCATGGAGGATAAGGGCCTGCTGCTGATGGACAAGGAGAAGGCTGACGTCAAGTCTACTGCTTTCTGCTTCCGCCCTTCCAAGGTACACTTCAGCCTGGCTCTGCCCCACACACACGCGCACACACACACACACACACACACACACACACACACACACACACACACACACACACACACACACACACACACACACACACACACACACACACACACACACACACACACACACACACTCTCCACTGCTTACAGTAACAGTATACTGTTGTTCAGCACAGAGCAGTCTTCCAGCAACATGCCTCCTGCACTAGTGAGATGTTGGGTGATGGAGGCTGGAGTCTCTAGTAGTGAGATGTTGGGTGATGGAGGCTGGAGTCTCTGGTAGTGAGATGTTGGGTGATGGAGGCTGGAGTCTCTGGTAGTGAGATGTTGGGTGATGGAGGCTGGAGTCTCTGGTAATTAGATGTTGGGTGATGGAGGCTGGAGTCTCTGGTAATTAGATGTTGGGTGATGGAGGCTGGAGTCTCTGGTAATTAGATGTTGGGTGATGGAGGCTGGAGTCACTGGTAATTAGATGTTGGGTGATGGAGGCTGGAGTCTCTGGTAATTAGATGTTGGGTGATGGAGGCTGGAGTCTCTGGTAATTAGATGTTGGGTGATGGAGGCTGGAGTCTCTGGTAATTAGATGTTGGGTGATGGAGGCTGGAGTCTGTGGTAATTAGATGTTGGGTGATGGAGGCTGGAGTCTGTGGTAATTAGATGTTGGATGATGGAGGCTGGAGTCTCTGGTAATTAGATGTTGGGTGATGGAGGCTGGAGTATGTGGTAGTGAGATGTTGGGGATGGAGGCTGGGAGTTGTGGTTATGTAGAAACAGATTGATGTGTAGTGTAGGGTTCCTACAGCTCTCTGCATCTAGCTGTCCTCTAATGGTTCCTACAGCTCTCTGCATCTAGCTGTCCTCTAATGGTTCCTACAGCTCTCTGCATCTAGCTGTCCTCTAATGGTTCCTACAGCTCTCTGCATCTAGCTGTCCTCTAATGGTTCCTACAGCTCTCTGCCTCCACTAGGGACTCAGGCCTCTCCTTCTCTTCTCTCTCATGGTTCCTACAGCTCTCTGCCTCCACTAGGGACTCAGGCCTCTCCTTCTCTTCTCTCTCATGGTTCCTACAGCTCTTTGCCTCCACTAGGGACTCAGGCCTCTCCTTCTCTTCTCTCTCATGGTTCCTACAGCTCTTTGCCTCCACTAGGGACTCAGGCCTCTCCTTCTCTTCTCTCTCATGGTTCCTACAGCTCTCTGCCTCCACTAGGGACTCAGCCCTCTCCTTCTCTTCTCTCTCATGGTTCCTACAGCTCTCTGCCTCCACTAGGGACTCAGCCCTCTCCTTCTCTTCTCTCTCATGGTTCCTACAGCTCTCTGCCTCCACTAGGGACTCAGCCCTCTCCTTCTCTTCTCTCTCATGGTTCCTACAGCTCTCTGCCTCCATTAGGGACTCAGGCCTCTCCTTCTCTTCTCTGTCATGGTGGTGTGATGAGTTATGACTGTAGGGATGAGGAGTGCTGAGGTTGCATTTCTTCAACCAACGACGTGTCAAATGTGTGTGTGTGTGTGTGTGTGTGTGTGTGTGTGTGTGTGTGTGTGTGTGTGTGTGTGTGTGTGTGTGTGTGTGTGTGTGTGTGTGTGTGTGTGTGTGTGTGTGTGTGTCTTTGTGTGTGTGTGTGTGTGTTTCAGAGCGCTATAGCTCATAATCCTGGGTCAAAAACATTGGGGAATATTCAGAGAGACAGTGACACAGGTTGGGAGGGAGGCAGAGAGAGAGGAGGGGTCAGAGCAGGGGTCATTCTGCACTACAGCCTGTTAATAATGAATACATCACAGCTAATACATTGCAGTCACTCAGCTGTGCTTCATACCGAACTACAACCCCTTGTCCCTTTTTTATTATAAATGATGTTCATTAATCATCACGTCTACTTCCTTCTCCAGGAAAAGCTGGACTTGGGGCCAAAGAAGGAGGTGGATGGCATGGGTGTTCCTGATATCAAGTACGGGGACTCGGTGTGTTATATCCAACATGTGGACACCTGTCTGTGGCTCACATACCAGGCCATGGACGCTAAGTGTGCACGCATGGGCGGCGTGCAGAGAAAGGTACTGTACATCGCTGTCTCATCTCCTGTCTGCTACTCTAACCAACCCCACAATAGCCTGCTAGAAGGTAGACGTATGTGAAGTGATGTGTGGGGGTAGCCTGACCACTGTGATAGCACTTTATAGTGCACTACTTTTGACCAGGACTCATAGGGCTCTGTTCAAAAAGTAGTGCACTTCATAGGGAATAAGTATAGGACCCTGCCTAGTCCCCAGTCAATCAATCAATCAATCAATCAACCAAATGTATTTCTAAAGTCCTTTTTACATCAGCAGATGTCACAAAGTGCTGTACAGAAACCCAGCCTAAAACCCCAAACAGCAAGCAATGCAGGTGTAGAAGCACGGTGGCTAGGAAAAACTCCCTAGAAAGGCAGGAACCAGGCGCTGAGGGCTGGCCGGTCCTCTTCTGGCTGTGCCGGGTGGATACTATCTAGTCTATAGAGAGGATACTGTAGGACCCAGCCTAGTCCCCAGGAGAAGTTATCTAGAGAGGATACTGTAGGACCCAGCCTAGTCCCCAGGAGAAGTTATCTAGAGAGGATACTGTAGGACCCAGCTTAGTCCCCAGGAGAAGTTATCTAGAGAGGATACTGTAGGACCCAGCCTAGTCCCCAGGAGAAGTTATCTAGAGAGGATACTGTAGGACCCAGCCTAGTCCCCATGAGAAGTTATCTAGAGAGGATACTGTAGGGCCCAGCCTAGTCCCCAGGAGAAGTTATCTAGAGAGGATACTGTAGGACCCAGCCTAGTCCCCAGGAGAAGTTATCTAGAGAGGATACTGTAGGACCCAGCCTAGTCCCCAGGAGAAGTTATCTAGAGAGGATACTGTAGGACCCAGCCTAGTCCCCAGGAGAAGTTATCTAGAGAGGATACTGTAGGACCCAGCCTAGTCCCCAGGAGAAGTTATCTAGAGAGGATACTGTAGGACCCAGCCTAGTCCCCAGGAGAAGTTATCTAGAGAGGATACTGTAGGACCCAGCCTAGTCCCCAGGGGACGTTATCTAGAGAGGATACTGTAGGACCCAGCCTAGTCCCCAGGAGAAGTTATCTAGAGAGGATACTGTAGGACCCAGCCTAGTCCCCAGGAGAAGTTATCTAGAGAGGATACTGTAGGGCCCAGCCTAGTCCCCAGGAGAAGTTATCTAGAGAGGATACTGTAGGACCCAGCCTAGTCCCCAGGAGAAGTTATCTAGAGAGGATACTGTAGGGCCCAGCCTAGTCCCCAGGAGAAGTTATCTAGAGAGGATACTGTAGGACCCAGCCTAGTCCCCAGGAGAAGTTATCTAGAGAGAATACTGTAGGACCCAGCCTAGTCCCCAGGAGAAGTTATCTAGAGAGGATACTGTAGGACCCAGCCTAGTCCCCAGGGGACGTTATCTAGAGAGGATACTGTAGGACCCAGCCTAGTCCCCAGGAGAAGTTATCTAGAGAGGATACTGTAGGACCCAGCCTAGTCCCCAGGAGAAGTTATCTAGAGAGGATACTGTAGGGCCCAGCCTAGTCCCCAGGAGAAGTTATCTAGAGAGGATACTGTAGGACCCAGCCTAGTCCCCAGGAGAAGTTATCTAGAGAGGATACTGTAGGGCCCAGCCTAGTCCCCAGGAGAAGTTATCTAGAGAGGATACTGTAGGACCCAGCCTAGTCCCCAGGAGAAGTTATCTAGAGAGGATACTGTAGGACCCAGCCTAGTCCCCAGGAGAAGTTATCTAGAGAGGATACTGTAGGGCCCAGCCTAGTCCCCAGGAGAAGTTATCTAGAGAGGATACTGTAGGACCCAGCCTAGTCCCCAGGAGAAGTTATCTAGAGAGGATACTGTAGGACCCAGCCTAGTCCCCAGGAGAAGTTATCTGGTCTCAGCTCGTCTCCATGGTTTCCTCAGCCGGTCGACTACCATGCCGGCGTCCAGCAGGAGCAGTTATGACTCACAGAGTTTTATAAATGTCTTCCTAACGAGCTCTTCTCAATCAGCTCCAGGCCGTCTCGCTGGAATAAAACCATTAAGCTACGCTTATCACATAATTAAAGCCATTAGGCTAAGCTAACAGTGTCAGAAACACACTCATTCGGATGAATAAAACCATTAGCATTATGCTAAGATAACAGTGTCAGAAACACACTCATTCTGATGAATAAAACCATTAGCATTATGCTAAGATAACAGTGTCAGAAACACACTCATTCTGATGAATAAAACCATTAGCATTATGCTAAGCTAACAGTGTCAAAGAGCCAGCCGTTCTGTCTCCCTGTTTGCGGGTGTGACGATTTATCATTCAGCAAGATGGGTTTTCAGTGGGGGACATGTTCTGATGAGAGAGGTTCAGTTTAACCTCGGCTGGTTGAGACAGAGTCGTGTGCATTTGTAGTGTGGCGTAGCCATTATGCTAAGCTAACTATGTCAGAACAGAGATCTCCTATTCTGTATCAGTATTTTATTAGCATCCCCCATTAGTTTCTGCTAAATACAGCAGAATCTCTTCCTGGGGTTCCAAAACAAAACCCTTAAACATGACATAATACACAACAATCACTCGACAAGTGCATCACAAGGACAGAACTACATACACGTTAAATAAGTCTACGCACTTTCATACATTAATACCTTAATATAATAATCACGTGATTCGTAGACGCTACTGAATGAAAGTGCAATAACAAGGAGGCACATTGTAGATAGGCTGACACTATTCGCTAAATAGCAACCTTGTTTCTCTAAATTCCCCTGACGTGAATAAAGTCACCTTGTTTCTCTAAATTCCCCTGACGTGAATAAAGTCACCTGGTTTCTCTAAATTCCCCTGACGTGAATATAGCCACCTTGTTTCTCTAAATTCCCCTGACGTGAATATAGCCACCTTGTTTCTCTAAATTCAAAAGTGGATACTTCCTACAGTCACCACCTCCAATGGGTATCCTGGGGTAACATGTCATCTCTTAAACGTGTAGGCCTTTTGTTACAGTTACCGACCCACTCACTATGGGTTTCATTAGGTAAAATTCAACATTCATTAAAACATGAAATAACCAGGCCTTGAATCTTGAGCCTTGTTACAGTCTATCGCCCTTAATGGGTTATCTGAGGTATAGCGTAACGGGTTACAGTCTGTCTCAATGCTAAGCTAACCGTGTCAGAAACCTCTCGTTCTGTCTCAATGCTAAGCTAACAGTGTCAGACACCTCCCGTTCTGTCTCAATGCTAAACTAACAGTGTCAAAGCTAACAGTGTCAGAAACCTCCCGTTCTGTCTCAATGCTAAGCTAACAGTGTCAGACACCTCCCGTTCTGTCTCAATGCTAAGCTAACAGTGTCAAAGCTAACAGTGTCAGAAACCTCCCGTTCGATCTCAATGCTAAGCTAACAGTGTCAGAAACCTCCTGTTCTGTCTCAATGCTAAGCTAACAGTGTCAAAGCTAACAGTGTCAGAAACCTCCCGTTCTGTCTCAATGCTAAGCTAACAGTGTCAGAAACCTCCCGTTCTGTCTCAATGCTAAGCTAACAGTGTCAGAAACCTCCTGTTCTGTCTCAATGCTAAGCTAACAGTGTCAAAGCTAACCGTGTCAGAAACCTCCCGTTCTGTCTCAATGCTAAGCTAACAGTGTCAAAGCTAACCGTGTCAGAAACCTCCCGTTCTGTCTCAATGCTAAGCTAACCGTTTCAGAAACCTCCAGTTCTGTCTCAATGCTAAGCTAACAGTGTCAGAAACCTCCCGTTCTGTCTCAATGCTAAGCTAACCGTGTCAGAAACCTCCCGTTCTGTCTCAATGCTAAGCTAACCGTGTCAGAAACCTCCCGTTATGTCTCAATGCTAAGCTAACAGTGGCAAAGCTAACCGTGTCAGAAACCTCCCGTCATGTCTCAGCGTCTGCAGAACGTGACACTGTGTCTGTTTCAGGCCATCATGCACCACGAGGGTCACATGGACGATGGGCTGACCCTGTCCCGCTCACAGCACGAGGAGTCCCGCACCGCACGGGTCATACGCAGTACTGTCTTCCTGTTCAACCGATTCATCAGGTGGGGATACACAGTACACATACTCCTCTATGTGAAACATGGGGACATCAGCTCAATGGGGACACACCTTCCGGAAGGTTGTAGAGAGAAGATCAACCCAGATTTCAATGATAGATGATCACTTGCACACACATACAGTATCCTACACACACATAAAGTAGCCAACACACACATACAGTAACCTACACACACATAAAGTATCCTACACACACATACAGTAACCTACACACACATACAGTATCCTACACACACATACAGTAGCCTACGTATGTTGGATCAATATGTGAAATGAGACATTATACCCTTTATATCTGAGTTAACAATGTCTTCTTCTTTCTGTGTTCCTGGGGTCTGGACACCCTCCGTAACGTCTCTCTCTGTGTTCCTGGGGTCTGGACACCCTCCGAAACGTCTCTCTCTCTCTGTGTTCCTGGGGTCTGGACACCCTCCGTAACGTCTCTCTCTCTGTGTTCCAGGGGTCTGGACACCCTCCGTAACGTCTCTCTCTGTGTTCTAGGGGTCTGGACACCCTCAGTAACGTCTCTCTCTGTGTTCCAGGGGTCTGGACACCCTCCGTAACGTCTCTCTCTGTGTTCCAGGGGTCTGGACACCCTCAGTAACGTCTCTCTCTGTGTTCCAGGGGTCTGGACACCCTCAGTAACGTCTCTCTCTGTGTTCCAGGGGTCTGGACACCCTCCGTAACGTCTCTCTCTCTCTGTGTTCCAGGGGTCTGGACACCCTCCGTAACGTCTCTCTCTCTGTGTTCCAGGGGTCTGGACACCCTCCGTAACGTCTCTCTCTGTGTTCCAGGGGTCTGGACACCCTCAGTAACGTCTCTGTGTTCCAGGGGTCTGGACACCCTCCGTAACGTCTCTGTGTTCCAGGGGTCTGGACACCCTCCGTAACGTCTCTGTGTTCCAGGGGTCTGGACACCCTCAGTAACGTCTCTCTCTCTGTGTTCCAGGGGTCTGGACACCCTCAGTAACGTCTCTCTCTCTGTGTTCCAGGGGTCTGGACACCCTCAGTAACGTCTCTCTGTGTTCCAGGGGTCTGGACACCCTCAGTAACGTCTCTCTCTGTGTTCCAGGGGTCTGGACACCCTCAGTAACGTCTCTCTCTCTCTGTGTTCCAGGGGTCTGGACACCCTCCGTAACGTCTCTCTCTGTGTTCCAGGGGTCTGGACACCCTCAGTAACGTCTCTCTCTCTGTGTTCCAGGGGTCTGGACACCCTCCGTAACGTCTCTCTCTGTGTTCTAGGGGTCTGGACACCCTCAGTAACGTCTCTCTCTGTGTTCCAGGGGTCTGGACACCCTCCGTAACGTCTCTCTCTGTGTTCCAGGGGTCTGGACACCCTCCGTAACGTCTCTCTGTGTTCCAGGGGTCTGGACACCCTCAGTAACGTCTCTCTCTCTCTGTGTTCCAGGGGTCTGGACACCCTCAGTAACGTCTCTCTGTGTTCCAGGGGTCTGGACACCCTCCGTAACGTCTCTCTCTCTGTGTTCTAGGGGTCTGGACACCCTCCGTAACGTCTCTCTCTCTCTCTGTGTTCCAGGGGTCTGGACACCCTCAGTAACGTCTCTCTCTGTTCTCCAGGGGTCTGGACACCCTCAGTAACGTCTCTCTCTGTGTTCCAGGGGTCTGGACACCCTCAGTAACGTCTCTCTCTGTGTTCCAGGGGTCTGGACACCCTCAGTAACTTCTCTCTCTGTGTTCCAGGGGTCAGGACATCCTCAGTAACGTCTCTCTCTGTGTTCCAGGGGTCTGGACATCCTCCGTAACGTCTCTCTCTCTGTGTTCCAGGGGTCTGGACACCCTCCGTAACGTCTCTCTCTCTCTCTGTGTTCCAGGGGTCTGGACACCCTCAGTAACGTCTCTCTCTGTGTTCCAGGGGTCTGGACACCCTCAGTAACGTCTCTCTCTCTGTGTTCCAGGGGTCTGGACACCCTCCGTAACGTCTCTCTCTGTGTTCCAGGGGTCTGGACACCCTCAGTAACGTCTCTCTCTGTGTTCCAGGGGTCTGGACATCCTCCGTAACGTCTCTCTCTCTGTGTTCCAGGGGTCTGGACACCCTCCGTAACGTCTCTCTCTCTGTGTTCCAGGGGTCTGGACACCCTCCGTAACGTCTCTCTCTCTGTGTTCCAGGGGTCTGGACACCCTCAGTAACGTCTCTCTCTGTGTTCTAGGGGTCTGGACACCCTCCGTAACGTCTCTCTCTCTGTGTTCCTGGGGTCTGGACACCCTCCGTAACGTCTCTCTCTCTGTGTTCCAGGGGTCTGGACACCCTCAGTAACGTCTCTCTCTGTGTTCCAGGGGTCTGGACACCCTCCGTAACGTCTCTCTCTCTCTGTGTTCCAGGGGTCTGGACACCCTCCGTAACGTCTCTCTCTCTGTGTTCCAGGGGTCTGGACACCCTCAGTAACGTCTCTCTCTGTGTTCCAGGGGTCTGGACACCCTCCGTAACGTCTCTCTCTCTCTGTGTTCCAGGGGTCTGGACATCCTCCGTAACGTCTCTCTCTCTGTGTTCCAGGGGTCTGGACACCCTCAGTAACGTCTCTCTCTGTGTTCCAGGGGTCTGGACACCCTCCGTAACGTCTCTCTCTCTCTGTGTTCCAGGGGTCTGGACACCCTCCGTAACGTCTCTCTCTCTGTGTTCCTGGGGTCTGGACACCCTCCGTAACGTCTCTCTCTCTGTGTTCCAGGGGTCTGGACACCCTCAGTAACGTCTCTCTCTGTGTTCCAGGGGTCTGGACACCCTCCGTAACGTCTCTCTCTCTGTGTTCCAGGGGTCTGGACACCCTCAGTAACGTCTCTCTCTGTGTTCCAGGGGTCTGGACACCCTCAGTAACGTCTCTCTCTCTGTGTTCCAGGGGTCTGGACACCCTCAGTAACGTCTCTCTCTGTGTTCCAGGGGTCTGGACACCCTCAGTAACGTCTCTCTCTGTGTTCCAGGGGTCTGGACACCCTCAGTAACGTCTCTCTCTGTGTTCCAGGGGTCTGGACACCCTCCGTAACGTCTCTCGCTCTGTGTTCCAGGGGTCTGGACACCCTCAGTAACGTCTCTCTCTGTGTTCCAGGGGTCTGGACACCCTCCGTAACGTCTCTCTCTGTGTTCCAGGGGTCTGGACACCCTCCGTAACGTCTCTCGCTCTGTGTTCCAGGGGTCTGGACACCCTCAGTAACGTCTCTCTCTGTGTTCCAGGGGTCTGGACACCCTCCGTAACGTCTCTCTCTGTGTTCCAGGGGTCTGGACACCCTCCGTAACGTCTCTCGCTCTGTGTTCCAGGGGTCTGGACACCCTCCGTAACATCTCTCTCTCTGTGTTCCAGGGGTCTGGACACCCTCAGTAACGTCTCTCTCTCTGTGTTCCAGGGGTCTGGACACCCTCCGTAACGTCTCTCTCTGTGTTCTAGGGGTCTGGACACCCTCAGTAACGTCTCTCTCTGTGTTCCAGGGGTCTGGACACCCTCCGTAACGTCTCTCTCTGTGTTCCAGGGGTCTGGACACCCTCCGTAACGTCTCTCTCTGTGTTCCAGGGGTCTGGACACCCTCAGTAACGTCTCTCTCTCTCTCTGTGTTCCAGGGGTCTGGACACCCTCCGTAACGTCTCTCTCTCTGTGTTCCAGGGGTCTGGACACCCTCAGTAACGTCTCTCTCTGTGTTCCAGGGGTCAGGACACCCTCCGTAACGTCTCTCTCTGTGTTCCAGGGGTCTGGACACCCTCCGTAACGTCTCTCTCTCTCTGTGTTCCAGGGGTCTGGACACCCTCAGTAACGTCTCTCTCTGTGTTCCAGGGGTCTGGACACCCTCAGTAACGTCTCTCTCTGTGTTCCAGGGGTCTGGACACCCTCCGTAACGTCTCTCTCTCTCTGTGTTCCAGGGGTCTGGACATCCTCCGTAACGTCTCTCTCTCTGTGTTCCAGGGGTCTGGACACCCTCCGTAACGTCTCTCTCTGTGTTCCAGGGGTCTGGACACCCTCAGTAACGTCTCTCTCTGTGTTCCAGGGGTCTGGACACCCTCAGTAACGTCTCTCTCTCTGTGTTCCAGGGGTCTGGACACCCTCAGTAACGTCTCTCTCTGTGTTCCAGGGGTCTGGACACCCTCAGTAACGTCTCTCTCTGTGTTCCAGGGGTCTGGACACCCTCAGTAACGTCTCTCTCTCTGTGTTCCAGGGGTCTGGACACCCTCCGTAACGTCTCTCTCTCTGTGTTCCAGGGGTCTGGACACCCTCAGTATAAAAGGAAAGACCTCGACACTCGACCTGCCGATCGAGTCGGTCAGTTTGAGCCTGCAGGATCTGATTGGCTACTTCCAGCCTCCCGACGAACACCTGGAGCACGAGGACAAACAGAACCGCCTCCGAGCCCTGAAGAACCGACAGAACCTCTTCCAGGAAGAGGTAGGGACCAAAGAGCATGATGGGGGTTAGATTCCACATCAGCAGGGACAGGGGGAGGTTCTACACAAAACATTTACTTACTTAGGCCTCATCGTACCAAGTGGTCCGTTAAGCCTTGATAAAGTCCCTCCATTTCTTCCTGCCCTGTTTTAGTGTTTCACTCTAGAGATCAGTCATGACACTGCAGATCACGCCCCTGTTTCTCTGTCTCTCCTGTTAAATGAAGAGAGAGATCAGTCATGACACTGCAGGTCACGCCCCTGTTTCTCTGTCTCTCCTGTTAAATGAAGAGAGAGATCAGTCATGACACTGCAGGTCACGCCCCTGTTTCTCTGTCTCTCCTGTTAAATGTAGAGAGATCAGTCATAACACTGCAGATCACGCCCCTGTTTCTCTGTCTCTCCTGTTAAATGAAGAGAGAGATCAGTCATGACACTGCAGGTCACGCCCCTGTTTCTCTGTCTCTCCTGTTAAATGTAGAGAGATCAGTCATAACACTGCAGATCACGCCCCTGTTTCTCTGTCTCTCCTGTTAAATGAAGAGAGATCAGTCATGACACTGCAGATCACGCCCCTGTTTCTCTGTCTCTCCTGTTAAATGTAGAGAGATCAGTCATGACACTGCAGATCACGCCCCTGTTTCTCTGTCTCTCCTGTTAAATGAAGAGAGAGATCAGTCATGACACTGCAGGTCACGCCCCTGTTTCTCTGTCTCTCCTGTTAAATGTAGAGAAATCAGTCATGACACTGCAGATCACGCCCCTGTTTCTCTGTCTCTCCTGTTAAATGTAGAGAGATCAGTCATGACACTGCAGATCACGCCCCTGTTTCTCTGTCTCTCCTGTTAAATGTAGAGAGATCAGTCATAACACTGCAGATCACGCCCCTGTTTCTCTGTCTCTCCTGTTAAATGAAGAGAGATCAGTCATGACACTGCAGATCACGCCCCTGTTTCTCTGTCTCTCCTGTTAAATGTAGAGAGATCAGTCATAACACTGCAGATCACGCCCCTGTTTCTCTGTCTCTCCTGTTAAATGAAGAGAGAGATCAGTCATAACACTGCAGATCACGCCCCTGTTTCTCTGTCTCTCCTGTTAAATGTAGAGAGATCAGTCATAACACTGCAGATCACGCCCCTGTTTCTCTGTCTCTCCTGTTAAATGAAGAGAGATCAGTCATAACACTGCAGATCACGCCCCTGTTTCTCTGTCTCTCCTGTTAAATGAAGAGAGATCAGTCATGACACTGCAGATCACGCCCCTGTTTCTCTGTCTCTCCTGTTAAATGTGTGTTACTACAGACCATGTTACTACAGACCATGTAAATATCAACGTGTTACTACAGACCATGTAAATATCAACGTGTTACTACAGACCATGTAAATATCAACGTGTTACTACAGACCATGTAAATATCAACGTGTTACTACAGACCATGTAAATATCAACGTGTTACTACAGACCATGTAAATATCAACGTGTTACTACAGACCATGTAAATATCAACGTGTTACTACAGACCATGTAAATATCAACGTGTTACTACAGACCATGTAAATATCAACGTGTTACTACAGACCATGTAAATATCAACGTGTTACTACAGACCATGTAAATATCAACGTGTTACTACAGACCATGTAAATATCAACGTGTTACTACAGACCATGTAAATATCAACGTGTTACTACAGACCATGTAAATATCAACGTGTTACTACAGACCATGTAAACATCAACGTGTTACTACAGACCATGTAAATATCAACGTGTTACTACAGACCATCAACGTGTTACTACAGACCATCAACGTGTTACTACAGACCATGTTACTACAGACCATGTAAATATCAACGTGTTACCACAGACCATGTAAATATCAACGTGTTACTACAGACCATGTAAATATCAACGTGTTACTACAGACCATGTAAATATCAACGTGTTACTACAGACCATGTAAATATCAACGTGTTACTACAGACCATGTAAATATCAACGTGTTACTACAGACCATGTAAATATCAACGTGTTACTACAGACCATGTAAATATCAACGTGTTACTACAGACCATGTAAATATCAACGTGTTACTACAGACCATGTAAATATCAACGTGTTACTACAGACCATGTAAATATCAACGTGTTACTACAGACCATGTAAATATCAACGTGTTACTACAGACCATGTAAATATCAACGTGTTACTACAGACCATGTAAATATCAACGTGTTACTACAGACCATGTAAATATCAACGTGTTACTACAGACCATGTAAATATCAACGTGTTACTACAGACCATGTAAATATCAACGTGTTACTACAGACCATGTAAATATCAACGTGTTACTACAGACCATGTAAATATCAACGTGATACACTAGGATACACTATGTATGAGGATACACTGTGTGTGTTTCTGCATGCATGATATGTATAACATGACTCTCTCTCTCCCCCCACCCCTCTCTCTCCCCCCCTCTGTCTCCCTCCCTCCGTCCCCCCACCCCTCTCTCCCCCCTCTCCCCCCTCCCCCTCTCTCCCCCCACCCCTCTCTCCCTCCCTCTCTCCCCCCACCCCTCTCTCCACCCCTCTCTCCCCCCACCCTTCTCGCCCTCTCTCTCTCCCCCCCACCCCTCTCTCTCTCCCCCCTCCCCCTCTCTCCCCCCCACCCCTCTCTCTCCCCCCCTCCCCCTCTCTCTCTCCCCCTCTCTCCCCCCCACCCCTCTCTCTCTCCCCCTCCCCCTCTCTCCCCCCCACCCCTCTCTCTCCCCCCCTCCCCCTCTCTCCACCCCTCTCTCTCTCCCCCTCTCCCTCCCCCCCCCCTCTCTCCTCCCCCTCCCCTCTCCACCCCTCTCTCTCTCCCCCTCCCCTCTCTCCCCTCCTCTCTTTCCCCCACCACCCCTCTCCACCCCTCTCTCTCCCACCCCTCCCCCACCCCTCTCTCTCTCCCCCCTCCCCTCTCTCCCCCACCCATCTCCCTCCCCCCACCCTTCTCTCTCCCACTCCTCCCCCACTCCTCTCTCTCTCCCCTCCCCCCCCCTCCCCCTCTCTCTCTCCCCCTCTCTCCCCAGGGTATGATAAACCTGGTGTTGGAGTGTATTGACCGTCTCCACGTGTACAGCAGCGCGGCTCATTTTGCTGAGGTGGCGGGGAGGGAGGCCGGGGAGGCCTGGAGATCCACACTAAACTCATTATATGAGCTCCTGGGTGAGGAGTGCAGCAGCTGAATACTGCAACCCCGGGGCTTTAGAAACGCTGCCCAGTTCTCCCACAGATCCTCCTCCTGTACACTAACACCGCTTACACAGGGGGCCTGACCCCCCCAGCACAGAACTGTTACGTTGTACAACACTCATTAACATGTAACGCCAGGTTACACAGTCACTGACTTGACTGATAATAAGGAGGGAGAGAGGAGGGATGGAGGAGAGGAGAGATGAGGAGAGGAGGAGAGGAGAGAGAAGAGGAGAGGAGGGATGGGGAGAGGAGGGAGGAGAAGAGGAGAGGAGAGAGGAGGGAGGAGAGATGGGATGGGGAGAGGAGGGAGGAGAGAGGAGGGAGGAGAGAGGAGGGATGGAGGAAAGGAGAGATGAGAGGAGGGAGGAGAGGAGAGGAGGGAGGAGGAGGGAGGAGAGGAGGGAGAGAAGAGGAGAGATGGAGAGGAGGGAGGAGAGAGTAGAGGAGGGAGGAGAGGAGAGATGAGAGGAGAGGAGGGAGGAGGAGAGGAGGGAGGAGAAGAGGAGAGATGGGATGGGGAGAGGAGGGAGGAGAAGAGGAGAGGAGAGAGGAGGGATGGAGGAAAGGAGAGATGAGATGAGAGGAGGGAGGAGGAGAGGAGGGAGGAGAAGAGGAGAGATGGGATGGGGAGAGGAGGGAGGAGAAGAGGAGAGATGGGATGGGGAGAGGAGGGAGGAGAAGAGGAGAGGAGGGATGGGATGGGGAGATGAGGGAGGAGAAGAGGAGGGATGGAGGAAAGGAGAGATGAGAGGAGAGGAGGGAGGAGGAGAGGAGGGAGGAGAAGAGGAGAGATGGGATGGGGAGAGGAGGGAGGAGAAGAGGGAGGAGGAGAGGAGGGAGGAGAAGAGGAGAGATGGGATGGGGAGAGGAGGGAGGAGAAGAGGAGAGGAGAGAGGAGGGATGGAGGAAAGGAGAGATGAGAGGAGAGGAGGGAGGAGGAGAGGAGGGAGGAGAAGAGGAGAGATGGGATGGGGAGAGGAGGGAGGAGAAGAGGAGAGATGGGATGGGGAGAGGAGGGAGGAGAAGAGGAGAGGAGGGATGGGATGGGGAGATGAGGGAGGAGAAGAGGAGAGGAGGGATGGGATGGGGAGATGAGGGAGGAAAAGCAGAGGGATGTAAACGTTATCAACAGCAGCACATCATAAATCCTTAAATAAAAGTCTGCTAGTTGGCCCTCTATACTACCCTCTATGGTGGCTTCTGCCATGTCTAGCTAACTGACATCAGCAACTGACTGACTGACTGGCTGATTAACTGACTGGTTAACTGACTGATTACTGGCTGATTACTGACTGGCTGATTACTGACTGGCTGATTACTGACTGGCTGATTACTGACTGGCTGATTATTGACTGGCTGATTACTGACTGGCTGATTCCTGACTGGCTGATTCCTGACTGGCTGATTACTGACTGGCTGATTACTGACTGGCTGATTACTGACTGGCTGATTACTGACTGGCTGATTACTGACTGGCTGATTACTGACTGGCTGATTACTGACTGGCTGATTCCCTCTCCATCCCTTTCTCCCTTGATCTCTCTCACAATGTCTCTGTATCCCTCTCTCAATATTTCACTCTTTCTTCCTCTCCTCTCCTCCCTCTTGACCTCTAGCTGCGTTGATAAGAGGCAACAGGAAGAATTGTGCCCAGTTCTCCGGCTCGTTGGATTGGTTGATCAGCCGGCTGGAGAGACTGGAGGCCTCATCTGGTAGGTGATCTATAATCAATATATCCTTTTTACCCTCCTGTATGTCATTATCACATATCACTGTTGCAGCAGCATAGACACTCTGCAGTAGTATCACTGTTACAGTAGAGCAAGACAGAATAGGGAGAGGGGGAGAGAGAGAGCGAATGAGGAGAGAGAGAGACAGAGACAGAGAATGAGGAGGGAGAGAAAGACAGAGACTGATAATGAGGAGGGAGAGAGAGACAGAGAATGAGGAGGGAGAGAAATACATAGAATGAGGAGAGAGACAAATAATGAGGGAGAGGGAATGAGAGGGAGAGAGAATGAGAATGAGAGGGAGAGAGAATGAGAGAGATAATAAGAGGGAGAGAGAGACAGGAGGAGGAGGGAGAGAGAATGAGGAGGGAGATGGAGGGAGAGAGAGACAGGAGGGAGAGAGGAGGAGGAGGGAGAGAGAAGGAGGTGGGAGAGAGAGATAAGGAGGTGGGAGAGAGAGATAAGGAGGTGGGAGAGAGAGAGAAGGAGGTGGGAGAGAGAGAGAAGGATGAGGGAGAGAGAGAGAAGGATGAGTGAGAGAGAGAGAAGGATGAGGGAGAGAGAGGAGAAGGAGGGGGGAGAGAGAGGGGGGAGATGGAGGAGCGAGAGAGAGGAGAGAGAGAATGAGGAGGGAGAGAATGAGAAGGAGAGAGAGACACAGAGGAGGATGAAGAGGAGGAGGAGGGAGAGAGACATAGGAGGAGGAGGAGGAGGAGGGAGGGATCGTTGAGGGAGAGAGGAGGAGGGAGAAATAGAAATAAATATATATTTCTACTTCCTGCTGTAAAGAATGAACGTGTTGGCTGCAGCGTGGACTCTCCTCTCCTTCCCCCTCCTCTCCTCTGAGCGTGTACGTAGGTGGATGAAAGCTAGAGACGAGCAGGACGGCCACTCATTCCACCAGAGTTATGAAACGCCTAACATGCCGCATAGCTCACGCCATACAAACATATATCTCTGCTAGCATGTGCTTAACCCTCCAAGCAGATCCCCAGTCACTCAGTCTATTTCTGGGTTGAATATTGTAGAACAGAATAAGGAGACATTTATAGTTGACAGGTGGCCACTTGTTCTAATGTAAGTAACGGAGGTGGGATAGAGTGCATTTCCTCCACACATTCACTCACCTAGAGAGGCCCATCTGAATGCAC
Organism: Salvelinus alpinus; assembly: GCF_045679555.1. Classification (NCBI taxonomy): domain Eukaryota; kingdom Metazoa; phylum Chordata; class Actinopteri; order Salmoniformes; family Salmonidae; genus Salvelinus; species Salvelinus alpinus. The sequence continues at coordinate 104,258,588 of NC_092088.1, forward strand.
CTGAACTCATCCTCGTACTCCTGGACACAACCTCAACACAGCGGAATACACCTGAACTCATCCTCGTACTCCTGGACACAACCTCAACACAGCGGAACACACCTGAACTCATCCTCGTACTCCTGGACACAACCTCAACACAGCGGAATGCACCTGAACTCATCCTCGTATTCCTGGACACAACCTCAACACAGCGGAACACACCTGAACTCATCCTCGTACTCCTGGACACAACCTCAACACAGCGGAATGCACCTGAACTCATCCTCGTACTCCTGGACACAACCTCAACACAGCGGAATACACCTGAACTCATCCTCGTACTCCTGGACACAACCTCAACACAGCGGAATACACCTGAACTCATCCTCGTACTCCTGGACACAACCTCAACACAGCGGAATACACCTGAACTCATCCTCGTACTCCTGGACACAACCTCAACACAGCGGAATACACCTGAACTCATCCTCGTACTCCTGGACACAACCTCAACACAGCGGAATACACTTGTCAACACTCTCCATTGACAAGCCCGCTCTCCATCTCCTATTGAATGGCCTCTTCAATTAGTACGAGGGGGGAATGGTTTGAACACGAGGAGCGGTGAATTAAAGATGACTGGTGCAGTGAGGAGGGTCTAGGGTTGAATATTTTCCCGGTATTTTACAAATGTCACAACCCGAGAATAAATCAGTGTCATTCAAAAGCATACAAATAATAGGCTGGTATAGGCTTTTATAGGCTGGTATAGGCTGGTATAGGCTGGTATAGGCTAGTATAGGCTGGTATAGGCTGGTATAGGCTGGTATAGGCTGGTATAGGCTGGTATAGGCTAGTATAGGCTGGTATAGGCTGGTATAGGCTGGTATAGGGTAGTATAGGCTGGTATAGGCTGGTATAGGCTGGTATAGGCTGGTATAGGCTAGTATAGGCTGGTATAGGCTAGTATAGGCTGGTATAGGCTGGTATAGGCTAGTATAGGGTAGTATAGGCTGGTATAGGCTGGTATAGGCTAGTATAGGCTGGTATAGGCTAGTATAGGCTGGTATAGGCTGGTATAGGCTGGTATAGGGTAGTATAGGCTGGTATAGGCTGGTATAGGCTGGGATAGGCTTGTATAGGCTATAGGCTGGGATAGGCTCATATAGGCTGGGATAGGCTCATATAGGCTGGTATAGCCTGGGATAGGCTGGTATAGGCTGAGACGAGCTTAAAGTTTTCTTTACTTACAATAATGTTCACTTGTCTGACCGTATGCATAATGACGAGTACCGAAGCCACTCCTTAGTTGTCTTGGCTGTGTGCTTAGGGTCGTTTGTCCTGCTGGAGGGTGAACCTTCTGAGGGTCCTGAGTGCTCTGGAACAGGTTTTCATCAAGGGATCTCTCTGTACTTTGCTCCGTTCATCTTTCCCTCGATCCGGACTAGTCTCCCAGTCCCTGCCGCTGAAAAACATCCACACAGCATGATGCTGCCACCACCATGCACCAGGTTTCCACCAGATGTGATGCTTGGCATTCAGGCCAAAGAGTTCTATCTTGGTTTCATCAGACCAGAGAATCTTGTTTCTCATGGTCTGAGAGTCCTTTAGGTGCCTTTTTGCAAACTCCAAGCGGGCTGTCATGTGCCTTTTATGGCTTCCGTTTGGCCACTCTACCATAAAGGCCTGATTGGTGGAGTGCTGCAGAGATGGTTGTCCTTCTGGAAGGTTCTCCAATCTCCACAGAGGAACTCTGGAACTCTGCCAGAGTGACCATTGGGTTGTTTGAAGAGTCTTGGTGGTTCCAAACATCTTCCATTTAAGAATGATGGAGGCCACTGTGTTCTTGGGGATCTTCAATGCTGCAGACATTTTTTGGTAACCTTCCCCAGATCTGTGCCTCGACACAATCCTGTCTCGGAGCTCTACGGACAATTCCTTCGACCTCATGGCTTGGTTTTTGCTCTGACATGCACTGTCAACTGTGGGACCTTATATAGACAGGTGTGTGCCTTTCCAAATCATGTCCAATCAAATGAATTTACCACAAGTGGACTCAAATCAAGTTGTAGAAACATCTCAAGGATGATCATTGGAAACCGGATCCACCTGAGCTCAATTTCGAGTCTCATATTAAATGGTATGAATACTTATGTAAATAAGGTATTTCTGTTTTTTAGGTTTAACAAATTAGCAGAAATTTTGAAAAACCTGTTTTCGCTTTGTCATTATGGGGTATTGTGTGTAGATTGATGAGGATTTTTAATTGATTTAATCCAATTTTAGTATAAGGCTGTAACGTAACATTTGTAAAAAGTCAAGGGGTCTGAATACTTTCCGAATGCACTGAATATCAATCTGGAACAGGATGATCTATTTTGGATGCAATTTGAATGGAGTTGATGGAGAGAGAGAGAGGCTGCTAGAGAGTGCTCGCATGTGCACTGATTTAACGCAACGATATTCAGGTGAAAGGCTTTTTTTTAAACTCTGCAGCTGCAATTTAAAACATATATAATCTTTACGATCTTTACACCCCCCCCCCCCTCCCCGTTGCACGTTTAGTTTTTTACCCCAGCACTACACAGCTGATTCAAATAATCAAAGCTTGATGATGAGCTGGTAATCTTCTTATGGCTACAACATTCCGCTGAAAAGCAGAGCGTCAAATTCTAAAATATTTTTGGGAAATATGTAGCTTTCATACATTCACAAGTGCAATACACCAAATTAAAGCTTAACTTCTTGTTAATCTACCCATCGTGTCCGCTTTCTTTTACTGCGAAAGCACACCATATGATTATGTTAGGTCAGAGCCGCGTCACAAAAACACACACAGCCATTTTCCAGCCAAAGAGAGGAGTCACAAAAAGCAGAAATAGAGATCAAATGAATCACTAACCTTTGATGATTTTCATCAGATGACACTCAAAGGACTTCATGTTACACAATACATGTATGTTTTGTTCGATAAAGTTCATATTTATATCCTAAAATCTCAGTTTACATTGGCGCTTTATGGTCAGTAATGTTGTGCCTCCAAAACATCCGGCGAATATTCAGAGTTCAATTTACAGAAATACTCATAATAAATAAACATTGATAAAAGATACAAGTATTATACATGGAACTTTAGATAAACCTCTCCTTAATGCAACCGCTGTGTCAGAGTTCAAAAAAGCTTTACGGAAAATGCACACCATGCAATAATCTGAGTACGGCGCTCAGACACAAAAACAAGCCATACAGATACCCGCCATGTTGTGGAGTCAGTAAAAGTCAGAAATAGCGTTATAAATATTCACTTACCTTTGATGATCTTCATCGGAATGCACTCCCAGGAATTATTCATTTATGTCCAATTTATGTCCAAATACCTCCTTTGTTAGCGCGTTTGGTAAACAAATCCAAACTCATGAGGCGCGGGCAAGTCCAGGCGAAAGTTCAGACGAAAAGTTCCAAAAGTTATATTACAGTTCGTAGAAACATGTCAAACGATGTATAGAATCAATCTTTAGGATGTTTTTAACATAAATCTTCAATAATGTTCCAACCGGAGAATTCCTTTGTCTTTAGAATTGCAATGGAACGCAGGTCGCTTTCACGTGTACACGCGTGATCAGCTCATGGCACTCTGGCAGGCCTCTGGTTGATTCCAGGACCGAGTTTGCCAAACCCTGGACTAGACTATGCTGCAGCAAATGCAGGCCTACCTGTCGCAAGAAAAGTTTTCATGATGAGATTACTACATGCATTGTGAACTGTGCTCCATACTGTCCCCACTCTGAGCGTTGATGATTCATCATGCAGAGGCTGTTGATTTAGACATTGTATATAATTTAACAGTTCCATTTCACGCCTTGCTGTTCATATAAATAATGTATTCGAATTTACCGGTTTCTCGCAATTATTTATCACGGGAAAAGGGAGAGGTTTTAGGCGGTACATCCTAGTAAATCTCAGTAACCGGGTTCCCGCCATTCAACCCTAGGATGGTCGTTACACAGTAGAGGCTGACTGGTAGCTGGTGATACTCTGCAAAAAGTAAAATCTAATATTGTCTTATATTAAGAATTCATTTAAAATGTGTTTTATTTTCTTGTTTTTTCGTACTAAGCTTGGCAGATAATTTAGCTTATTTTAACCTAAGAAAATGGTTGTGTTAAGGTAAAATATCTAGAAATAAGATACATTACTTGTATTAAGACTTTAGGTAAAAATAAGCTGATTATCTGCCAATAGATAGAGACAGAGGTTCTGGTCTGTGTCCTGGTGGAATTACTGTGATGTTGTTTATACCTTGTCTGGCATTCAGCGATCCTGTTTGTTGGTGTTTATAACTCGTCTGGCATTCAGGGATCCTGTTTGTTGGTGTTTATAACTCGTCTGGCATTCAGGGATCCTGTTTGTTGGTGTTTATAACTCGTCTGGCATTCAGGAATCCTGTTTGTTGGTGTTTATACCTCGTCTGGCATTCAGGAATCCTGTTTGTTGGTGTTTATAACTCGTTTGTTGGGGTTTTGTAATTCCGTTCTCCATGTGTCCTGAAGCTCTCATCATCATCAAGGGTTAGTTAGTTTAGGTTTGTAGGGTGTTGGTGTGCTACTAACTCTACTGGTTGTGTTCAGGTATCTTGGAGGTGCTTCACTGTGTCCTGGTGGAAAGTCCTGAAGCTCTGAACATCATCAAGGAGGGACACATCAAGTCAATCATCTCTCTGCTAGACAAACATGGACGCAACCACAAGGTGGGTAGAGACCACCTACCTATAAACCAGGTATTATATATAACCACAAGGTGGGTAGAGACCACCTACCTATAAACCATGTATTATATATAACCACAAGGTGGGTAGAGACCACCTACCTATAAACCAGGTATTATATATAACCACAAGGTGGGTAGAGACCACCTACCTATAAACCAGGTATTATATATAACCACAAGGTGGGTAGAGACCACCTACCTATAAACCAGGTATTATATATAACCACAAGGTGGGTAGAGGAGACCACCTACCTATAAACCATGTATTATATATAACCACAAGGTGGGTAGAGACCACCTACCTATAAACCATGTATTATATATAACCACAAGGTGGGTAGAGGAGACCACCTACCTATAAACCAGGTATTATATATAACCACAAGGTGGGTAGAGGAGACCACCTACCTATAAACCAGGTATTATATATAACCACAAGGTGGGTAGAGACCACCTACCTATAAACCAGGTATTATATATAACCACAAGGTGGGTAGAGACCACCTACCTATAAACCAGGTATTATATATAACCACAAGGTGGGTAGAGGAGACCACCTACCTATAAACCAGGTATTATATATAACCACAAGGTGGGTAGAGGAGACCACCTACCTATAAACCAGGTATTATATATAACCACAAGGTGGGTAGAGACCACCTACCTATAAACCATGTATTATATATAACCACAAGGTGGGTAGAGACCACCTACCTATAAACCAGGTATTATATATAACCACAAGGTGGGTAGAGACCACCTACCTATAAACCATGTATTATAGATAACCACAAGGTGGGTAGAGACCACCTACCTATAAACCAGGTATTATATATAACCACAAGGTGGGTAGAGGAGACCACCTACCTATAAACCATGTATTATATATAACCACAAGGTGGGTAGAGACCACCTACCTATAAACCATGTATTATATATAACCACAAGGTGGTTAGAGACCACCTACCTATAAACCAGGTATTATATATAACCACAAGGTGGGTAGAGACCACCTACCTATAAACCAGGTATTATATATAACCACAAGGTGGGTAGAGACCACCTACCTATAAACCATGTATTATATATAACCACAAGGTGGGTAGAGGAGACCACCTACCTATAAACCATGTATTATATATAACCACAAGGTGGGTAGAGGAGACCACCTACCTATAAACCAGGTATTATATATAACCACAAGGTGGGTAGAGACCACCTACCTATAAACCAGGTATTATATATAACCACAAGGTAGGTAGAGACCACCTACCTATAAACCATGTATTATATATAACCACAAGGTGGGTAGAGACCACCTACCTATAAACCATGTATTATATATAACCACAAGGTGGGTAGAGGAGACCACCTACCTATAAACCATGTATTATATATAACCACAAGGTGGGTAGAGGAGACCACCTACCTATAAACCATGTATTATATAGAACCACAAGGTGGGTAGAGACCACCTACCTATAAACCATGTATTATATATAACCACAAGGTGGGTAGAGACCACCTACCTATGAACCAGGTATTATATATAACCACAAGGTGGGTAGAGGAGACCACCTACCTATAAACCATGTATTATATATAACCACAAGGTGGGTAGAGACCACCTACCTATAAACCATGTATTATATATAACCACAAGGTGGTAGAGGCCACCTACCTATAAACCATGTATTATATATAACCACAAGGTGGGTAGAGACCACCTACCTATAAACCATGTATTATATATAACCACAAGGTAGGTAGAGACCACCTACCTATAAACCATGTATTATATATAACCACAAGGTGGGTAGAGACCACCTACCTATAAACCATGTATTATATATAACCACAAGGTGGGTAGAGACCACCTACCTATAAACCAGGTATTATAGATAACCACAAGGTGGGTAGAGGAGACCACCTACCTATAAACCAGGTATTATATATAACCACAAGGTGGGTAGAGGAGACCACCTACCTATAAACCATGTATTATATATAACCACAAGGTGGGTAGAGACCACCTACCTATAAACCAGGTATTATATATAACCACAAGGTGGGTAGAGACCACCTACCTATAAACCATGTATTATATATAACCACAAGGTGGGTAGAGACCACCTACCTATAAACCATGTATTATATATAACCACAAGGTGGGTAGAGACCACCTACCTATAAACCAGGTATCATATATAACCACAAGGTGGGTAGAGACCACCTACCTATAAACCATGTATTATATATAACCACAAGGTGGGTAGAGGAGACCACCTACCTATAAACCAGGTATTATATATAACCACAAGGTGGGTAGAGACCACCTACCTATAAACCATGTATTATATATAACCAAAAGGTGGGTAGAGACCACCTACCTATAAACCAGGTATTATATATAACCACAAGGTGGGTAGAGGAGACCACCTACCTATAAACCATGTATTATATATAACCACAAGGTGGGTAGAGACCACCTACCTATAAACCATGTATTATATATATCCACAAGGTGGGTAGAGACCACCTACCTATAAACCATGTATTATATATAACCACAAGGTGGGTAGAGACCACCTACCTATAAACCATGTATTATATATAACCACAAGGTGGGTAGAGACCACCTACCTATAAACCATTAATTATATATAAACACAAGGTGGGTAGAGACCACCTACCTATAAACCAGGTATTATATATAACCACAAGGTGGGTAGAGGAGACCACCTACCTATAAACCAGGTATTATATATAACCACAAGGTGGGTAGAGACCACCTACCTATAAACCAGGTATTATATATAACCACAAGGTGGGTAGAGACCACCTACCTATAAACCATGTATTATATATAACCACAAGGTGGGTAGAGGAGACCACCTACCTATAAACCATGTATTATATATAACCACAAGGTGGGTAGAGACCACCTACCTATAAACCATGTATTATATATAACCACAAGGTGGGTAGAGACCACCTACCTATAAACCATGTATTATATATAACCACAAGGTGGGTAGAGACCACCTACCTATAAACCATGTATTATATATAACCACAAGGTGGGTAGAGACCACCTACCTATAAACCATGTATTATATATAACCACAAGGTGGGTAGAGACCACCTACCTATAAACCATGTATTATATATAACCACAAGGTGGGTAGAGACCACCTACCTATAAACCAGGTATTATATATAACCACAAGGTGGGTAGAGACCACCTACCTATAAACCATGTATTATATATAACCACAAGGTGGGTAGAGACCACCTACCTATAAACCAGGTATTATATATAACCACAAGGTGGGTAGAGGAGACCACCTACCTATAAACCATGTATTATATATAACCACAAGGTGGGTAGAGACCACCTACCTATAAACCATGTATTATATATAACCACAAGGTGGGTAGAGGAGACCACCTACCTATAAACAATGTACTATATATAACCACAAGGTGGGTAGAGGAGACCACCTACCTATAAACCATGTATTATATATAACCACAAGGTGGGTAGAGACCACCTACCTATAAACCATGTATTATATATAACCACAAGGTGGGTAGAGACCACCTACCTATAAACCATGTATTATATATAACCACAAGGTGGGTAGAGACCACCTACCTATAAACCAGGTATTATAGATAACCACAAGGTGGGTAGAGGAGACCACCTACCTATAAACCAGGTATTATATATAACCACAAGGTGGGTAGAGACCACCTACCTATAAACCATGTATTATATATAACCACAAGGTGGGTAGAGACCACATACCTATAAACCATGTATTATAAATAACCACAAGGTGGGTAGAGACCACCTACCTATAAACCAGGTATTATATATAACCACAAGGTGGGTAGAGACCACCTACCTATAAACCATGTATTATATATAACCACAAGGTGGGTAGAGACCACCTACCTATAAACCAGGTATTATATATAACCACAAGGTGGGTAGAGACCACCTACCTATAAACCATGTATTATATATAACCACAAGGTGGGTAGAGACCACCTACCTATAAACCATGTATTATATATAACCACAAGGTGGGTAGAGACCACCTACCTATAAACCATGTATTATATATAACCACAAGGTGGGTAGAGACCACCTACCTATAAACCATGTATTATATATAACCACAAGGTGGGTAGAGACCACCTACCTATAAACCATGTATTATATATAACCACAAGGTGGGTAGAGACCACCTACCTATAAACCAGGTATTATATATAACCACAAGGTGGGTAGAGGAGACCACCTACCTATAAACCAGGTATTATAGATAACCACAAGGTGGGTAGAGGAGACCACCTACCTATAAACCAGGTATTATATATAACCACAAGGTGGGTAGAGGAGACCACCTACCTATAAACCATGTATTATATATAACCACAAGGTGGGTAGAGACCACCTACCTATAAACCATGTATTATATATAACCACAAGGTGGGTAGAGACCACCTACCTATAAACCAGGTATTATATATAACCACAAGGTGGGTAGAGACCACCTACCTATAAAACATGTATTATATATAACCACAAGGTGGGTAGAGGAGACCACCTACCTATAAACCAGGTATTATATATAACCACAAGGTGGGTAGAGACCACCTACCTATAAACCATGTATTATATATAACCACAAGGTGGGTAGAGACCACCTACCTATAAACCATGTATTATATATAACCACAAGGTGGGTAGAGACCACGTACCTATAAACCATGTATTATATATAACCACAAGGTGGGTAGAGACCACCTACCTATAAACCAGGTATTATAGATAACCACAAGGTGGGTAGAGGAGACCACCTACCTATAAACCAGGTATTATATATAACCACAAGGTGGGTAGAGACCACCTACCTATAAACCAGGTATTATATATAACCACAAGGTGGGTAGAGGAGACCACCTACCTATAAACCAGGTATTATATATAACCACAAGGTGGGTAGAGGAGACCACCTACCTATAAACCATGTATTATATATAACCACAAGGTGGGTAGAGACCACCTACCTATAAACCATGTATTATATATAACCACAAGGTGGGTAGAGACCACCTACCTATAAACCAGGTATTATATATAACCACAAGGTGGGTAGAGACCACCTACCTATAAACCATGTATTATATATAACCACAAGGTGGGTAGAGGAGACCACCTACCTATAAACCATGTATTATATATAACCACAAGGTGGGTAGAGGAGACCACCTACCTATAAACCAGGTATTATATATAACCACAAGGTGGGTAGAGACCACCTACCTATAAACCATGTATTATATATAACCACAAGGTGGGTAGAGACCACCTACCTATAAACCAGGTATTATATATAACCACAAGGTGGGTAGAGGAGACCACCTACCTATAAACCAGGTATTATATATAACCACAAGGTGGGTAGAGACCACCTACCTATAAACCATGTATTATATATAACCACAAGGTGGGTAGAGACCACCTACCTATAAACCAGGTATTATATATAACCACAAGGTGGGTAGAGGAGACCACCTACCTATAAACCATGTATTATATATAACCACAAGGTGGGTAGAGACCACCTACCTATAAACCAGGTATTATATATAACCACAAGGTGGGTAGAGACCACCTACCTATAAACCATGTCTTATATATAACCACAAGGTGGGTAGAGGAGACCACCTACCTATAAACCATGTATTATATATAACCACAAGGTGGGTAGAGACCACCTACCTATAAACCATGTATTATATATAACCACAAGGTGGGTAGAGGAGACCACCTACCTATAAACCATGTATTATATATAACCACAAGGTGGGTAGAGACCACCTACCTATAAACCATGTATTATATATAACCACAAGGTGGGTAGAGACCACCTACCTATAAACCAGGTATTATATATAACCACAAGGTGGGTAGAGGAGACCACCTACCTATAAATTAGGTATTATATATAACCACAAGGTGGGTAGAGACCACCTACCTATAAACCAGGTATTATATATAACCACAAGGTGGGTAGAGACCACCTCCCTATAAACCATGTATTATATATAACCACAAGGTGGGTAGAGACCACCTACCTATAAACCAGGTATTATATATAACCACAAGGTGGGTAGAGACCACCTACCTATAAACCAGGTATTATATATAACCACAAGGTGGGTAGAGACCACCTCCCTATAAACCAGGTATTATATATAACCACAAGGTGGGTAGAGGAGACCATCTACCTATAAACCAGGTATTATATATAACCACAAGGTGGGTAGAGACCACCTACCTATAAACCAGGTATTATATATAACCACAAGGTGGGTAGAGGAGACCACCTACCTATAAACCATGTATTATATATAACCACAAGGTGGGTAGAGGAGACCACCTACCTATAAACCATGTATTATATATAACCACAAGGTGGGTAGAGACCACCTACCTATAAACCATGTATTATATATAACCACAAGGTGGGTAGAGACCACCTACCTATAAACCAGGTATTATATATAACCACAAGGTAGGTAGAGACCACCTACCTATAAACCATGTATTATATATAACCACAAGGTGGGTAGAGGAGACCACCTACCTATAAACCAGGTATTATATATAACCACAAGGTGGGTAGAGACCACCTACCTATAAACCATGTATTATATATAACCAAAAGGTGGGTAGAGACCACCTACCTATAAACCAGGTATTATATATAACCACAAGGTGGGTAGAGGAGACCACCTACCTATAAACCATGTATTATATATAACCACAAGGTGGGTAGAGACCACCTACCTATAAACCATGTATTATATATAACCACAAGGTGGGTAGAGACCACCTACCTATAAACCATGTATTATATATAACCACAAGGTGGGTAGAGACCACCTACCTATAAACCATGTATTATATATAACCACAAGGTGGGTAGAGACCACCTACCTATAAACCATGTATTATATATAACCACAAGGTGGGTAGAGACCACCTACCTATAAACCAGGTATTATATATAACCACAAGGTGGGTAGAGGAGACCACCTACCTATAAACCAGGTATTATATATAACCACAAGGTGGGTAGAGACCACCTACCTATAAACCAGGTATTATATATAACCACAAGGTGGGTAGAGACCACCTACCTATAAACCATGTATTATATATAACCACAAGGTGGGTAGAGGAGACCACCTACCTATAAACCATGTATTATATATAACCACAAGGTGGGTAGAGACCACCTACCTATAAACCATGTATTATATATAACCACAAGGTGGGTAGAGACCACCTACCTATAAACCATGTATTATATATAACCACAAGGTGGGTAGAGACCACCTACCTATAAACCATGTATTATATATAACCACAAGGTGGGTAGAGACCACCTACCTATAAACCATGTATTATATATAACCACAAGGTGGGTAGAGACCACCTACCTATAAACCAGGTATTATATATAACCACAAGGTGGGTAGAGACCACCTACCTATAAACCATGTATTATATATAACCACAAGGTGGGTAGAGACCACCTACCTATAAACCAGGTATTATATATAACCACAAGGTGGGTAGAGGAGACCACCTACCTATAAACCATGTATTATATATAACCACAAGGTGGGTAGAGACCACCTACCTATAAACCATGTATTATATAACCACAAGGTGGGTAGAGGAGACCACCTACCTATAAACAATGTACTATATATAACCACAAGGTGGGTAGAGGAGACCACCTACCTATAAACCATGTATTATATATAACCACAAGGTGGGTAGAGGAGACCACCTACCTATAAACCATGTATTATATATAACCACAAGGTGGGTAGAGACCACCTACCTATAAACCATGTATTATATATAACCACAAGGTGGGTAGAGACCACCTACCTATAAACCAGGTATTATAGATAACCACAAGGTGGGTAGAGGAGACCACCTACCTATAAACCAGGTATTATATATAACCACAAGGTGGGTAGAGACCACCTACCTATAAACCATGTATTATAAATAACCACAAGGTGGGTAGAGACCACCTACCTATAAACCAGGTATTATATATAACCACAAGGTGGGTAGAGACCACCTACCTATAAACCATGTATTATATATAACCACAAGGTGGGTAGAGACCACCTACCTATAAACCAGGTATTATATATAACCACAAGGTGGGTAGAGACCACCTACCTATAAACCATGTATTATATATAACCACAAGGTGGGTAGAGACCACCTACCTATAAACCATGTATTATATATAACCACAAGGTGGGTAGAGACCACCTACCTATAAACCATGTATTATATATAACCACAAGGTGGGTAGAGAGACCACCTACCTATAAACCAGGTATTATATATAACCACAAGGTGGGTAGAGGAGACCACCTACCTATAAACCAGGTATTATATATAACCACAAGGTGGGTAGAGGAGACCACCTACCTATAAACCAGGTATTATATATAACCACAAGGTGGGTAGAGGAGACCACCTACCTATAAACCATGTATTATATATAACCACAAGGTGGGTAGAGACCACCTACCTATAAACCAGGTATTATATATAACCACAAGGTGGGTAGAGACCACCTCCCTATAAACCAGGTATTATATATAACCACAAGGTGGGTAGAGGAGACCATCTACCTATAAACCAGGTATTATATATAACCACAAGGTGGGTAGAGACCACCTACCTATAAACCAGGTATTATATATAACCACAAGGTGGGTAGAGACCACCTACCTATAAACCATGTATTATATATAACCACAAGGTGGGTAGAGACCACCTACCTATAAACCAGGTATTATATATAACCACAAGGTGGGTAGAGACCACCTACCTATAAACCAGGTATTATATATAACCACAAGGTGGGTAGAGGAGACCACCTACCTATAAACCATGTCTTATATATAACCAGCTCCTTATATGCTATAGACAGAATGGATGATCTCCTAGCTGGGTGATGGTCCTACCTATTTAACAGAGATTATATACAGAATGCACCTTGAATTGTTTATTCACTATTTCTTTACAATGAATTGTGATGATAAATGTTGTGAGCAACACGTTGCACCAGTGGGTCATCTCTACCATTCCACTCTGTCACGATATTTCATTTCATGTTTCAATATTTCAGAGACGTAAGTCTTGTTATTGATTTTTTAGAAGAGGTATTAGTTTGGAAATGTTTATTTTTCAGCTGATGAGTTGAGATCTGAAGCGATCGATATAACTATAAAGCTGTAAATCACAGATGTTCACGCAATACATCAGCGAACAACTTAAAGCGCTCAATAACTTTTAAAATTTAATGTTCCCCTTGTTTTTTACGTGATTAGCTAATGGACCAACATTACTGAAAGGCTTGGTCATGTTGGCACGTCTAAATGATTGAAATTGTCCTGTACTTTCTCTCCAGTGAGTCGTGTTGGGGGTGAGCCTTAAGTAGAAAGCCCTGTCGTTCCATTTTGACAATAGCATAGCCATTTTATCACTCTGTAGATGTTTTATGTCCAATACCTCCTCCACTGTCAACAACATCAAGTTAAGATGCAGATTAGCCAATAATGTAGCCTACACTTTGAATGCTTAACAACAATTTAGTTGTTGGGTGTGGTCCAACCAGCACCTGATCTGTATCATGGTCTATTCTATATGTTAACCCTACAGGTTCTGGATGTGCTCTGTTCTCTGTGTGTCTGTCATGGTGTGGCGGTGTGGTCCAACCAGCACCTGATCTGTATCATGGTCTATTCAATATGTTAACCCTACAGGTTCTGGATGTGCTCTGTTCTCTGTGTGTCTGTCATGGTGTGGCGGTGTGGTCCAACCAGCACCTGATCTGTATCATGGTCTATTCTATATGTTAACCCTACAGGTTCTGGATGTGCTCTGTTCCCTGTGTGTCTGTCATGGTGTGGTGGTGCGGTCCAACCAGCACCTGATCTGTATCATGGTCTATTCTATATGTTAACCCTACAGGTTCTGGACGTGCTCTGTTCTCTGTGTGTCTGTCATGGCGTGGCGGTACGTTCCAACCAGCACCTGATCTGTGACAACCTGCTACCTGGCAGAGACCTGCTGCTACAGACACGACTTGTCAACCATGTCAGCAGGTACAGTAGTTAGAAACTCGACCTGCTCCACTACACGTCCTGGTAATCCGTCTGGCCATGTAGCCTTGTGAATGTTGATCTGTTTAAAGGTCTTACTCACATCGGCTACGGAGAGAGTGATCACACAGTCATCCGGAACAGATGGTGCTCTCATGCATGGTTCAGTGTTGCTAGCCTCGAAGCGAGCATAGAAGATATTTCACTCATCTGGTAGGCTCTCGTCACTGGGAAGCTCGCGGCTGGGTTTCCGTTTGTGATCCGTGATAGTTTGCAAACCCTGCCACATCCGACGAGTGTCAGAGCCGGTGCAGTAGGATTCCCTCATACGACACTACAGCCCAGGGCTCAATACAATCCACCAGTCAGCCATTATGCTAATTTCTCTGACCTCAGTCTTTATATTCAGATGATGGTACATGGAAGGTTTTGCTTAGAAAGTTGATTAACTTGAAAACTCACTTTTGAGAAAATGGCCTTTGAATGTTTTGATACCTACTGGAGAGCCCTTCTTTGTCTACACCCATTCAGCATCGTTCACACCCTCTAAAGCTTTAGCCCCACCCATCTCTTTAAGGATCTGAGCTGTCTGTACTAACAACAGCAGTCAAGCACCCCTGTAAAGACCTTTATCGTACACAGATTCTAAATAGCTAATGATAACAAATGTGTATTTTGTGATTGTGTCCCAGAGACTCTTGTCCATTTATTTTGGGACTGTTCTTATGTCAGAAAATGTTGGAGTTAGAATATTTTATTTGAAAAGTAAAGACTATTAATGTTAATCTGAGAGACCCTGATGTTTTGTTTTGATCCAAATGATATGGACCCTGATTTAACTTTCATTGTTGATTTCGTTTATTTTTCATGGCAGATTCTTCATCCATAAAATTAAGTGGGAGAAGAACAAACACCTATTCACATTGTTTAAGATAATTTCTAAATAATATTTAAATTCTATCAGTAAGTGTAACAACAAAAAAGAAATTACGTACCATAAAACTTATTTAAATATTGAAAATGTGTTTCGATATGTAGTAACCCAGTGTTAGGTTTATGTACTCTTGTTTGTGTACAGCGGCAAGAAAAAGTATGGGACCCCTTTGGAAATACCTGTATTTATGCATAAATTGGTCATGAAATTTGATCTGATCTTCATCTAGGTCACAACAATAGACAAACATGGTCTGCTTAAACGAATAACATACACACTATTATATGTCTTCATGTCTTTATTGAACACACCGTGTAAACATTCACAGTGCAGGGTGGGAAAAGTATGTGAACCCTTGGATTTAATAACTGGTTGACCCTCCTTTGGCAGCAATAACCTCAACCAAATGTTTTCTGTAGTTGCGGATCAGACCTGCACAACGGTCAGGAGGAATTCTGGACCGTTCCTCTTTACAAAACTGTTTCAGTTCAGCAATGTTCTTGGGATGTCTGGTGTGAACTGCTCTCTTGAGGTCATGCCACAGCATCTCAATCGGGTTGAGGTCAGGACTCTGACTGGGACACTCCAGAAGGTGTATTTTCTTCTGTTGTTGATTTACTTCTGTGTTTTGGGTCGTTGTCTTGTTGCATCACCCAACTTCTGTTGAGCTTCAATTGGCGGACAGATAGCCTTACATTCTCCTGCAAAAAGTCTTGATAAACTTGGGAATTCATTTTCCAGTCGATGATAACAAGCTGTCCAGGCCCTGAGGCAGCAAAGCAGCCCCAAACCATGATGCTCCCTCCACCAGACTTTACAGTTGGGATGAGGTTCTGATGTTGGTGTGCTCTGCCTTTTATTCTCCACACACAGTGTTGTGTTCCTTCCAAACAACTCATCTGTAGTTTCATCTGTTAACAGAATATTATGCCAGTAGCGCTGTGGAACATTCAGGTGCTCTTTTGCAAGTGGCTTCTTCCGTGGTGTCCTCCCATGAACACCATTGTTGTTTAGTGTTTTACGTATCGTAAGACTCGTCAACAGAGATGTTAGCATGTTCCAGAGATTTCTGTAAGTCTTCAGCTGACACTCTAGGATTCTTCTTGACCTCATTGAACGTTCTGCGCTGTGCTCTTGCAGTCATCTTTGCAGGGCGGCCACTTCTAGGGAGAGTAGCAACAGTGCTGAACTTTCTCCATTTATAGACAATGTGTCTTACCGTGGACTGATGAACATCAAGGCTTTTAGAGATACTTGTGTAACCCTTTCCAGCTTTATGCAAGGCAACAATTAATCTTCCGTCTTCTGAGATCTATTTTGTTCGAGGTTCACATCAGGCCGTGCTTCTTGTGAAAAGCAAACTAACATTTTGTGAGTGTTTTTAATAGGGCAAGGCAGCTCTAACCAACATCTCCAATCTCGTCTCATTGATTGGACTCCAGGTCAGCTGACTCCTGACTCCAATTAGCTTTTGGAGAAGTCATTAGCCATGTGGTTCACATACTTTTTCCAACCTACACTAAATTATGTCTTCAATATAAACAAGAAAACGAACATTGTTCCAGTATTGAACTTTAACCTGCATTAACCCCTTGTTCTCCTTCTTCCCACATGGCAGCATGAGGCCTAACATCTTCCTGGGTGTGAGTGAAGGCTCCGCCCAGTACAGGAAGTGGTATTACGAGCTGATGGTGGACCAGGTGTTACCCTTCGTTACGGCCGAAGCCACACATCTAAGAGTGGGCTGGGCCACCACGGACGGCTACCAACCCTACCCCGGTGGAGGAGAGGGCTGGGGGGGAAACGGGCTCGGCGACGACCTCTACTCCTACGGCTTCGACGGCTTGCACCTGTGGTCAGGTACGATAGTTACTATATTATATTCACCTGTAGTCAGGTTATATAGTTACTATATTCACCTGCATTCAGGTTATATAGCTGCTCTAGTCCTCTGATCTAGTATTCATCTCAGGTTAGGTGTCACACTAGATCAGAGGACTAGAGTAGCTGTGAGTGGACTACCTAGTTAGAGTAGTATGGGAGGCAGGGGGAGAGGGGTGTAATTGTGTGTGAAAATCGAGCTGATGTGGAGAGGAGTGTAGACAGAGGGGTAATGTTCCCCCAGAATGCTGTGTGAGGGGTAATGTTCTCCTATTCTCCACTACTTCTGATCAGAGCCCTGTGGTCTAGACGTGTGCTGCAGTCATGTCTGTAGTGTCCAGACAATACAGAGTGTTTATCTCTCCTGAAAGAGAGGCTGAGGAGGTGAATATTCATGTTTTTGCATCAGGCGAACTGCAGTGTATGAAGCTATATAAATCATTCACTTGGCATGCTTCCTGCTGGTTATTTCACATCACTGTCAATTTTACTGCAAAGGCAGCAACAAACACACACACTCACTCCCTGCTTCTTGACAGGGGTCATCAAATATCAGATCTGACTTTTATTGATGGCCCTCGATATGCAGTGGAATCGTTGGGCTAGTGAAAAACAATGATGTTGGTTTCCAAGGCAACTCTGTCTGTTACACTGGGTCTGTGTGTTGTTTAGAAAATATGTCCTCTCCTCTACCCTTCCTCCCTGTCTCCTCTTCCCTTCCTCCTTGTCTCCTCTCCTCTACCCTTCCTCCCTCTCTCCTCTCCCCTTTTTCCCTCTCTCCTCTACCCTACCCCCTCTCTCTACTCTTCCTCCATCTCTCCTCTCTACCCTTCCTCCTGCTCTCCTCTGCTCTTCCTCCCTCTCTCCTCTCCTCTACCCTCTCTTCTCTACCCCCTCTCCCCTCTTCCCTTCCTCCCTCTCTCCTCTCCCCTTCCTCCCTCTCTCCTCTCCCCTTCCTCGCTCTCTCCTCTCCTCTACCCTTCCTACCTCTCTCCTCTCCTCTACCTGTCCTCCCTCTCTCCTCTCCTCTACCCGTCCTCCCTCTCTCCTCACCTCTACCATTCCTCCCTCTCTCCTCTCCCCTTCCTCCCTCTCTCCTCTCCCCTTCCTCCCTCTCTCCTCTTCCCTTCATCCCTTTCTCCTTTCCCCTTCCTCCCTCTCTCCTCTTCCCTTCCTCCCTCTCTCCTCTACCCGTCCTCCCTCTCTCCTCTCCTCTACCCTTCCTACCTCTCTCCTCTCCTCTACCCGTCCTCCCTCTCTCCTCTCCTCTACCCGTCCTCCCTCTCTCCTCTCCTCTACCCTTTCTCCCTCTCTCCTCTCCTCTACCCTTCCTACCTCTCTCCTCTCCTCTACCCGTCCTCCCTCTCTCCTCTCCTCTACCCTTCCTACCTCTCTCCTCTCCTCTACCCGTCCTCCCTCTCTCCTCTCCTCTACCCTTTCTCCCTCTCTCCTCTCCTCTACCCTTCCTCCCTCTCTCCTCTCCTCTACCCTTCCTACCTCTCTCATCTCCTCTACCCGTCCTCCCTCTCTCCTTTCCTCTACCCTCCCTCTCTCCTCTCCTCTACCCGTCCTCCCTCTCTCCTCTCCTCTACCCTTCCTCCCTCTCTCCTCTACCCTTCCTCTCTCCTCTACCCTTCCTTCCTCTTTTTTCTCCCTCCCTCCCCCCTCCCTCCCTCCCTCCCTCCCTCCCTCCCTCCCTCCCTCCCTCCCTCCCTCCCTCCTTTTCTCCTCCCCACCTCCCTCCCTCCCTCCCCTCTCTCTCAGGCTGCATCTCCAGGACAGTGAGCTCACCCAATCAACATCTCCTCCGTGTGGATGACGTGGTCAGCTGTTGTCTGGACCTCAGTGCTCCCAGTATCTCGTTCCGTATCAACGGTCAGCCCGTCCAGGGGATGTTCGAGAACTTCAACTCTGACGGACTGTTCTTCCCTGTAGCCAGCTTCTCCGCCGGGGTCAAGTGAGTGCTCCTCAACCAACCAATCACAATGATCTAGACCAAATCATTTGGGTCTTCTCCAATCGTCTCTTCTGTCCCTTTTGACCTTCCATAAGTGTTTTCTTTTAGCAGCCAGCTGTACATGTAGCTCTCACATGGCCCAGCCGCGCTCAGTGTATCATGCTGAGGGTACGCATGGTGGAGTTATAACAAATGGTTGAACCTTGTAATGCTGTTTACAGCGACCTACAGCGGGGTCCGAAATTATTGACACCCTTTATAAAGATGAGCAAAAATAAATTATTCAAATACTGAGCTACATTGTATCCTCAAAAAATGTGATTTCTATTATTGTATAATAATAAAAATTGATCAGAGAAAGATATTTTGTTATGTTATATTTTGACAATAATTGTTAGATAAAATGTGAAAACATCCTTCTGATAGCCAGTGTATCCCAGCATCAGAGGGTTAGTACTCTGGAAGGGGAATGTTGTTCAACTTCCGGCGCCGAACAGGATGGCTGCCTCGCTTCGCGTTCCTTGGAAAATATGCAGTATTTTGTTTTTCTATGTGTTATTTCTTACATTGGTACCCCGGGTGATCTTAAGTTTCATTACATACAGCCGGGAGGAACTACTGAATATACGATTAACGTCAACTAACCACCCTTCCTACCAGGAATATGACTTTCCCGAAACGGATCCAGTGTCTTGCCTTCCACCCAATACAATGGACCTGATCCCAGCCGGCGAAGCTACACGACGCCGAAAAAGGGGCAAACGTAGCGGTCTCCTGGTCAGGCTTCGGAGACGAGCACATCGCGCTCCACTCCCTAGCATACTACTCGCCAATGTCCAGTCTCTTGAGAATAAGGTCGATGAAATCCGAGCACGGGTAACATTCGAGAGAGACATCAGGGATTGCAACGTGCTCTGCTTCACGGAAACATGGCTAACTGAAAAGACGCTAACGGAGTCGGTGCAGCCAGCTGGTTTCTTCACGCATCGCGCAGACAGAAACATACATCTTTCTGGTAAGAAGAGGGGCGGGGGGGTATGCCTCATGATTAACGAGACGTGGTGTGACCATCATAACAACACTCAGGAACTAAAGTCATTCTGTTCACCTGATCTAGAACTCCTCACAATCAAATGTAGACCGCATTATCTACCAAGGGAATTCACTTCGGTCATAATCACAGCCGTATATATTCCCCCCCAAGCAGACACATCGATGGCCCTGAACGAACTCTATCTGACTCTCTGTAAACTGGAAACCACACACCCTGAGGCTGCATTCATCGTAGCTGGGGATTTTAACAAGGCTAATCTAAAAACAAAACTCCCTAAATTCTATCAGCACATCGATTGTCCGACCAGGGCTGGCAGAACTCTGGACCATTGTTATACTAACTTCCGCGACGCATATAAGGCCCTCCCCCGCCCTCCTTTCGGAAAAGCTGACCACGACTCCATTTTGTTGATTCCAGCCTACAAACAGAAATTAAAACTACAAGCTCCCGCGCTCAGGTCTGTTCAACGCTGGTCCGACCAATCTGAATCCACGCTTCAAGACTGCTTTGATCACGCGGATTGGAATATGTTCCGCACGGCGTCCAACAACAACAATGATGAATATGCAGATTCGGTGAGCGAGTTCATTAGGAAGTGCATTGACGATGTCGTACCCAGAGCAACGATTAAAACATTCCCAAACCAGAAACCGTGGATTAACGGCAGCATTCGCGTGAAACTGAAAGCGCGAACCACTGCTTTTAACCAGGGCAAGGTGACCGGAAACATGACCGAATACACACAGTGTAGCTATTCTCTCCGCAAGGCTATCAAACAGGCTAAGTCCCAGTACAGAGACAAAATTGAATCGCAATTCAACAGCTCAGACACAAGGGGTATGTGGCAGGGTCTACAGTCTATCACGGATTACAAAAAGAAAAGCAGCCCCGTCGCGGATCAGGATGTCTTGCTCCCAGACAGGCTAAATACCTTTTTTGCCCGCTTTGAGGATAATACAGTGCCACTGACACGGCCCACTACCAAAACCTGCGGGCTCTCCTTCACTGCAGCCGAGGTGAGTAAAACATTTAAACGTGTTAACCCTCGCAAGGCTGCAGGCCCAGACGGCATTCCCAGCCGCGTCCTCAGAGCATGCGCAGACCAGCTGGCTGGTGTGTTTACGGACATATTCAATCAATCCTTAGCCCAGTCTGCTGTTCCCACATGCTTCAAGAGGGCCACCATTGTTCCTGTTCCCAAGAAAGCTAAGGTAACTGAGCTAAACGACTACCGCCCCGTAGCACTCACTTCCGTCATCATGAAGTGCTTTGAGAGACTAGTCAAGGACCATATCACCTCCACCCTACCGGACACCCTAGACCCACTCCAATTTGCTTACCGACCCAATAGGTCCACAGACGACGCAATCGCAACCACACTGCACACTGCCCTAACCCATCTGGACAAGAGGAATACCTATGTGAGAATGCTGTTCATCGACTACAGCTCAGCATTTAACACCATAGTACCCTCCAAACTCGTCATCAAGCTCGAGACCCTGGGCCTCGACCCCGCCCTGTGCAACTGGGTCCTGGACTTCCTGACGGGCCGCCCCCAGGTGGTGAGGGTAGGTAACAACATCTCCACCCCGCTGATCCTCAACACTGGGGCCCCACAAGGGTGCGTTCTGAGCCCTCTCCTGTACTCCCTGTTCACCCACGACTGCGTGGCCATGCACGCCTCCAACTCAATCATCAAGTTTGCGGACGACACTACAGTGGTAGGCTTGATTACCAACAACGACGAGACGGCCTACAGGGAGGAGGTGAGGGCCCTCGGAGTGTGGTGTCAGGAAAATAACCTCACACTCAACGTCAACAAAACAAAGGAGATGATTGTGGACTTCAGGAAACAGCAGAGGGAGCTCCCCCCTATCCACATCGACGGGTCAGTAGTGGAGAAGGTGGAAAGTTTTAAGTTCCTCGGTGTACACATCACGGACAAACTGAATTGGTCCACCCACACAGACAGCGTTGTGAAGAAGGCGCAGCAGCGCCTCTTCAACCTCAGGAGGCTGAAGAAATTCGGCTTGTCACCAAAAGCACTCACAAACTTCTACAGATGCACAATCGAGAGCATCCTGTCGGGCTGTATCACCGCCTGGTACGGCAACTGCTCCGCACACAACCGTAAGGCTCTCCAGAGGGTAGTGAGGTCGGCAGAACGCATCACCCGGGGCAAACTACCTGCCCTCCAGGACACCTACACCACCCGATGTCACAGGAAGGCCATAAAGATCATCAAGGACAACAACCACCCAAGCCACTACCTGTTCACCCCGCTATCATCCAGAAGGCGAGGTCAGTACAGGTGCATCCAAGCAGGGACCGAGAGACTGAAAAACAGCTTCTATCTCAAGGCCATCAGACTGTTAAACAGCCACCACTAACATTTAGCGGCCGCTGCCAACAAACTGACTCAGCTCCAGCCACCTTAAAAATGGGAATTGATGGAAATTATGTAAAAATGTACCACCAGCCACTTTAAACAATGCCACCTAATATAATGTTTACATACCCTACATTACACATCTCTTATGTATATGTATATACTGTACTCTATATCATCTACTGCATCTTGCCATCTTATGTAATACATGGACCACTAGCCACTTTAAACTATGCCACTTTATGTTTACATACCCTACAGTACTCATCTCATAGGTATATACCGTACTCTATACCATCTACTGCACCTTGCCTATGCCGTCTGTACCATCACTCATTCATATATCTTTATGTACATATTCTTTATCCCTTTACACTTGCGTGTATAAGGTAGTAGTTGCGGAATTGTTAGGTTAGATTACTTGTTGTTATTACTGCATTGTCGGAACTAGAAGCACAAGCATTTCGCTACACTCGCATTAACATCTGCTAACCATGTGTATGTGACTAATAAATTTGATTTGATTTTTTGATGGTGTACTGTGGGGGGATTATGGATCCAGTTCACTGAATGGTCTTTCCAACCAGCTAATGACGTTATGCCCTAAGAGCTCTATTTAAGAACATAGGCTACTGACATTATGCCCTAAGAGCTCTATTTAAGAACATAGGCTACTGACGTTATGCCCTAAGAGCTCTATTTAAGAACATAGGCTACTGACGTTATGCCCTAAGAGCTCTATTTAAGAACATAGGCTACTGACGTTATGCCCTAAGAGCTCTATTTAAGAACATAGGCTACTGACGTTATGCCCTTAGAGCTCTATTTAAGAACATAGGCTACTGACGTTATGCCCTAAGAGCTCTATTTAAGAACATAGGCTACTGACGTTATGCCCTAAGAGCTCTATTTAAGAACATAGGCTACTGACGTTATGCCCTTAGAGCTCTATTTAAGAACATAGGCTACTGACGTTATGCCCTAAGAGCTCTATTTAAGAACATAAGCTAATGGTGTTATGCCCTAAGAGCTCTATTTAAGAACATAGGTTACTGACGTTATGCCCTTAGAGCTCTATTTAAGAACATAGGTTACTGACGTTATGCCCTTAGAGCTCTATTTATGAACATAGGCTACTGACGTTATGCCCTAAGAGCTCTATTTAAGAACACGGGCTACTGATGTTATGCCCTAAGAGCTCTATTTAAGAACATAAACTAATGGTGTTATGCCCTAAGAGCTCTATTTAAGAACATAGGTTACTGACGTTATGCCCTAAGAGCTCTATTTAAGAACATAAGCTAATGGTGTTATGCCCTAAGAGCTCTATTTAAGAACATAGGTTACTGACGTTATGCCCTAAGAGCTCTATTTAAGAACTTAGGCTACTGACGTTATGCCCTAAGAGCTCTATTTAAGAACATAAGCTAATGGTGTTATGCCCTAAGAGCTCTATTTAAGAACATAGGTTACTGACGTTATGCCCTAAGAGCTCTATTTAAGAACATAGGTTACTGACGTTATGCCCTAAGAGCTCTATTTAAGAACATAGGTTACTGACGTTATGCCCTAAGAGCTCTATTTAAGAACTTAGGCTACTGACGTTATGCCCTAAGAGCTCTATTTAAGAACATAGGTTACTGACGTTATGCCCTAAGAGCTCTATTTAAGAACATAGGTTACTGACGTTATGCCCTAAGAGCTCTATTTAAGAACATAGGTTACTGACGTTATGCCCTAAGAGCTCTATTTAAGAACATAGGTTACTGACGTTATGCCCTAAGAGCTCTATTTAAGAACTTAGGCTACTGACGTTATGCCGTAAGAGCTCTATTTAAGAACATAGGTTACTGACGTTATGCCCTAAGAGCTCTATTTAAGAACATAGGTTACTGACGTTATGCCCTAAGAGCTCTATTTAAGAACATAGGTTACTGACGTTATGCCCTAAGAGCTCTATTTAAGAACATAGGTTACTGACGTTATGCCCTAAGAGCTCTATTTAAGAACATAGGTTACTGACGTTATGCCCTAAGAGCTCTATTTAAGAACATAGGTTACTGACGTTATGCCCTAAGAGCTCTATTTAAGAACATAGGTTACTGACGTTATGCCCTAAGAGCTCTATTTAAGAACATAGGTTACTGACGTTATGCCCTAAGAGCTCTATTTAAGAACATAGGTTACTGACGTTATGCCCTAAGAGCTCTATTTAAGAACATAGGTTACTGACGTTATGCCCTAAGAGCTCTATTTAAGAACATAGGTTACTGACGTTATGCCCTAAGAGCTCTATTTAAGAACATAGGTTACTGACGTTATGCCCTAAGAGCTCTATTTAAGAACATAGGTTACTGACGTTATGCCCTAAGAGCTCTATTTAAGAACATAGGTTACTGACGTTATGCCCTAAGAGCTCTATTTAAGAACATAGGCTACTGACGTTATGCCCTAAGAGCTCTATTTAAGAACTTAGGTTACTGACGTTATGCCCTAAGAGCTCTATTTAAGAACATAGGTTACTGACGTTATGCCCTAAGAGCTCTATTTAAGAACATAGGCTAATAAAACACAATGCAATGGCTGGATAGAGAACTACTTGTGTCTTATGTTGAACTATCTCGATCTCTCTTTGATGTTTGTCTCAAACCTGAATGAATAAAGGTTAACAAAACACAATGTTGAAAAACTCTTATTCTCCTCTTCTTCTCATTCTTCTCCTTCTTCTAATCCTTCTTCTCATTTTTCTCCTTCTTCTTCTAATCCTCATTTTCCTTCTTCTTCTAATCCTTCTCCTTCTTCTTCTTCTTCTAATCCTTCTTCTCCTTCTCCTCCTTCTAATCCTCCGTTTCCTTCTTCTTCTAATCCTTCTTCTCATTCTTCTCCTAATCCTTCTTCTTCTCATTCTTCTTCTAATCCTTCTCCTTCTCCTCCTTCTTCTAATCCTTCTTCTTCTTCTTCTTCTCCTTCTTCTTCTAATCCTCCTTCTCCTTCTTCTTCTAATCCTTCTTCTCCTTCTTATTGTAATCATTATTCTTCTCCTTATTTTGCTCCTCCTTCTCCTTCTTCCTCTTCTTCTTCCCTCCAGAGTGCGTTTCCTGCTGGGTGGTCGTCAAGGAGAGTTTAAGTTCCTGCCCCCGCCGGGATACGCTCCGTGTTTCGAGGCTGTGCTACCCAGGGAGAAGCTGAGAGTGGAACACAGCCAGGAGTACAAGGAGGACCACAGTGAGACCAGGGATCTACTGGGTCCCACCATCACCCTGTCCCAGGCTGCCTTCACCCCTACACCTGTTGACACCAGCCAGGTTGGTCAAGAATACACTTTACTATACTGTGTCATGGTGGGTGTGAACTTTACTTTAATTGGTCAACAACTGACAGGGGTTAAGGTCAATTGACTAGCCTCCCTTGCCTCAATAGTTAGTTCAGATCCACTTTAATTGGTCAACAACTAACAGGGGTTAAGGTCAATTGACTAGCCTCCCATGCCTCAATAGTTAGTCCAGATCTACTTTAATTGGTCAACAACTAACAGGCGTTAAGGTCAATTGACTAGCCTCCCTTGCCTCAATAGTTAGTCCAGATCTACTTTAATTGGTCAACAACTAACAGGCGTTAAGGTCAATTGACTAGCCTCCCTTGCCTCAATAGTTAGTCCAGATCTACTTTAATTGGTCAACAACTAACAGGGGTTAAGGTCAATTGACTAGCCTCCCATGCCTCAATAGTTAGTCCAGATCTACTTTAATTGGTCAACAACTAACAGGCGTTAAGGTCAATTGACTAGCCTCCCTTGCCTCAATAGTTAGTCCAGATCTACTTTAATTGGTCAACAACTAACAGGGGTTAAGGTCAATTGACTAGCTTCCCTTGCCTCAATAGTTAGCCCAGATCAACACTAGTTATAACAAAGTGAGGACCCAGAACAACAACCTCTGTCCCCATGCACTGTGTGGGTAATGCGTCTGGCCAATGGCATGGACTTCCTGTGTATCTCGTGTTGTGGTTTTCAGGTTGTTCTGCCTCCTCACCTGGAGAGGATCAGGGAGAAGCTGGCAGAGAACATCCATGAGCTGTGGGTCATGAACAAGATTGACCTGGGCTGGACCTACGGAGCTGTGAGTACACACGTGCGCTCTTACACACAAGCACGCACGGTCACACGTGCACGCTAATGATGCGCTGGCCAGCTGTTTGTTCATTCGCACTGCCTGCAATAATCCACAACGGTTTAGATCTGCGTATAACCTGCTCTAATACTACAACAACAACAATGGAATTGCAGGAAATAAACTTTAAATTACATTTTAAATTTACATTTTCTTGCCCGCTTGGTGGGGGGGGGCCCAAATCTCGCATAGGGCCCCCAAAAGACTAGAGCCGGCCCGGGTCATTACTTGTTGCCCTAGAAGACTAAATTCTGTTCTACTCTGCATGTGAAAATGAAACGTTTAATTGTATTTTTTTTAACCCAGTCAGTGTCTTCTCAGGCCTCGGTCACCACCTATCAGACAGGGGTGGGGTGACTGCTACAGCCATTAGTGACACCTGGGGAAGTGCTGGAGCTACGCTGGTTATCCTCTAGCACTTACAGTCAACATATCCCTGTCGGTTTAGACATTTCTGCTCTATCCCTCCACAAAACAGAAAACGTTCCTGCGTGGGATAATGCCAGTCTCTCAGGGCCTCTCTTACCCCCAGTTGAGGATTCAGATAATGGTGTTGTGTTCCAGGTAAGGGACAACAACAGATAATGGTGTTATGTTCCAGGTACGGGACAACAACAGATAATGGTGTTGTGTTCCAGGTATGAAGCAACAACAGATAATGGTGTTGTGTTCCAGGTATGAAGCAACAACAGATAATGGTGTTGTGTTCCAGGTACGGGACAACAACAGATAATGGTGTTGTGTTCCAGGTATGAAGCAACAACAGATAATGGTGTTGTGTTCCAGGTACGGGACGATAACAGATAATGGTGGTGTGTTCCAGGTAAGGGACAACAACATATACTGGTGTTGTGTTCCAGGTATGGGATGATAACAGATAATGGTGTTGTGTTCCAGGTACGGGACGATAACAGATAATGGTGTTGTGTTCCAGGTAAGGGACAACTACATATACTGGTGTTGTGTTCCAGGTACGGGACAACTACAGATAATGGTGTTGTGTTCCAGGTACGGGACAGCAACAGATAATGGTGTTGTGTTCCAGGTACAGGACAACAATATATAATGGTGTTGTGTTTCAGGTACGGGACAGCAACAGATAATGGTGTTGTGTTCCAGGTACGGGACGACAACAGATAATGGTGTTGTGTTCCAGGTACGGGACGATAACAGATAATGGTGTTGTGTTCCAGGTAAGGGACAACAACATATACTGGTGTTGTGTTCCAGGTACGGGATGATAACAGATAATGGTGTTGTGTTCCAGGTACGGGACGATAACAGATAATGGTGTTGTGTTCCAGGTATGAAGCAACAACAGATAATGGTGTTATGTTCCAGGTACGGGACAACAACAGATAATGGTGTTGTGTTCCAGGTACGGGACGACAACAGATAATGGTGTTGTGTTTCAGGTATGAAGCAACAACAGATAATGGTGTTATGTTCCAGGTACGGGACAACAACAGATAATGGTGTTGTGTTCCAGGTACGGGACAGCAACAGATAATGGTGTTGTGTTCCAGGTACGGGACAACAACAGATAATGGTGTTGTGTTCCAGGTACGGGACAACAACAGATAATGGTGTTGTGTTCCAGTTGCGGGACGATAACAGATAATGGTGTTGTGTTCCAGGTACGGGACGATAACAGATAATGGTGTTGTGTTCCAGGTACGGGATGATAACAGATAATGGTGTTGTGTTCCAGGTATGGGACGATAACAGATAATTGTGTTGTGTTCCAGGTATGGGACGATAACAGATAATGGTGTTGTGTTCCAGGTATGGGACGATAACAGATAATGGTGTTGTGTTTCAGGTACGGGACGATAACATATAATGGTGTTGTGTTCCAGGTACGGGACGATAACAAGCGGCAGCATCCTTGTCTGGTGGAGTTCTCCAAGCTGCCTGAGCAGGAGAGGAGCTACAACCTACAGATGTCTCTGGAGACTCTCAAGTAAGTTTCCACCCTGGAAACTGTTCCTGCTGGGTACAATCCCTAGTTACCACCCTGCGTGCTGTTGCTGCTGGGTACAGTCCCTAGTAACCATCCTGGATACTGTTCCTGCTGGGTACAATCCCTAGTTACAACCCTGGAAACTGTTCCTGCTGGGTACAATCCCTAGTTACAACCCTGGAAACTGTTCCTGCTGTGTACAATCCCTAGTTACAACCCTGGAAACTGTTCCTGCTGGGTACAATCCCTAGTTACAACCCTGGAAACTGTTCCTGCTGGGTACAATCCCTAGTTACTACCATGCATACTGTTCCTGCTGGGTACAATCCCTAGTTACCACCCTGGATACTGTTCATGATGGGTACAATCCCTAGTTACAACCCTGGAAACTGTTCCTGCTGGGTACAATCCCTAGTTACAACCCTGGATACTGTTCATGATGGGTACAATCCCTAGTTACCACCCTGGAAACTGTTCCTGCTGGGTACAATCCCTAGTTACAACCCTGGATACTGTTAATGATGGGTACAATCCCTAGTTACAACCCTGGAAACTGTTCCTGCTGGATACAATCCCTAGTTACCACCCTGGAAACTGTTCATGCTGGGTAGAATCCCTAGTTACCACCCTGGAAACTGTTCCTGCTGGGTACAATCCCTAGTTACAACCCTGGAAACTGTTCCTGCTGGGTACAATCCCTAGTTACCACCCTGGATACTGTTCCTGCTGGGTACAATCCCTAGTTACCACCCTGGAAACTGTTCCTGCTGTGTACAATCCCTAGTTACAACCCTGGAAACTGTTCCTGCTGGGTACAATCCCTAGTTACAACCCTGGATACTGTTCATGCTGGGTACAATCCCTAGTTACCACCCTACATACTGTTCATGCTGGGTACAATCCCTAGTTACAACCCTGGAAACTGTTCATGCTGGGTACAATCCCTAGTTACCACCCAACACACTGTTCCTGCTGGGTACAATCCCTAGTTACCACCTTGCATACTGTTGCTGCTGGGTACAATCCCTAGTTACCACCTTGCATACTGTTGCTGCTGGGTAAAATCCCTAGTTACCACCCTGCATACTGTTGCTGCTCGGTAAAATCCCTAGTTACCACCCTGCATACTGTTGCTGCTCGGTACAATCCCTAGTTACCACCCTGGATACTGTTCATGCTGGGTACAATCCCTAGTTACCACCCTACATACTGTTCATGCTGGGTACAATCCCTAGTTACAACCCTGGAAACTGTTCATGCTGGGTACAATCCCTAGTTACCACCCAACACACTGTTCCTGCTGGGTACAATCCCTAGTTACCACCTTGCATACTGTTGCTGCTGGGTACAATCCCTAGTTACCACCTTGCATACTGTTGCTGCTGGGTAAAATCCCTAGTTACCACCCTGCATACTGTTGCTGCTCGGTAAAATCCCTAGTTACCACCCTGCATACTGTTGCTGCTCGGTACAATCCCTAGTTACCACCCTGGATACTGTTCCTGCTCGGTACAATCCCTTATGGTATTCTAAATGTTAGGTGATAAGAATACCTTGAAGATCGACGGGTTGGTGATTACCACACGATCAGGCAATGAATGTTGATTTCCCGGACACAGATTTCACAGAGATACCTATTCCTAGATTAAAAAGCACTTTCAGTGATCATGTTGTTTAGTCCAGGAATAGGTTGAATCTAGCAAAGCAGCCCTAAGTGGTATGTGGTTTTGTCATATGACCAAACTGACACAGACAGAGCATGTAGTGGAATGGAGGAATGGTCTGATGGGTGGATTTCTGTAGAACAAACATACATTTGAACTATATTTTGCTGTCAGTTTTATGATTTTTCAAACACG
Organism: Salvelinus alpinus; assembly: GCF_045679555.1. NCBI lineage: Eukaryota > Metazoa > Chordata > Actinopteri > Salmoniformes > Salmonidae > Salvelinus > Salvelinus alpinus. The sequence continues at coordinate 104,289,770 of NC_092088.1, forward strand.
TCCCAAGTTCTCTTGATCCGTACATCATCACAGAGTGGTTTCATCTTTGTGTTCGACTCTTACCCATTTCTGTGATCAATGACCTTTTTGACAGGAGCAATTACATTTACATTTAAGTCATTTAGCAGACGCTCTTATCCAGAGTGACTTACAAATTGGAAAGTTCATACATATTCATCCTGGTCCCCCCGTGGGGAATGAACCCACAACCCTGGCGTTGCAAGCGCCATGCTCTACCAACTGAGCCACACGGGGCCAATACACTGAGTGGACAAAACATTAGGAACACCTGCTCTTTCCGCAATGATTTTCATTGCCTGGTTCAGCTCTCCATGAACTGAATATCACACCCGCCAGACAACTACTCTCTCAGCAAGATACCGCCGCATTGGAATTCCAGGAGTAATTTAAAAAACCTGTAGGGACAACTTTGTTAGTTTTAATTAATTGCGTATATCGAGGAGAGGAGAATGAGAGAGAGAGAGAGGAGAATGAGAGAGAGGGAGAGGAGAATGAGAGAGAGGGAGAGAGAGAGAGAGAGTGTGAGAGAGGTGAAGACCGAGACGGAGTGCCATCTAAATGCAGAAATTAATTCCGTGACCTGAATCTCAGATACATGAATGTCTCAAATGGCACCCTATTCCCTATATAGTGCCCTACTTTATACTACAGCCCTATTTCCTATATAGTGCACTACTTTATACTACAGCCCTATTCCCTATATAGTGCACTACTTTTGACCAGGGCCCTATTCCCTATATAGTGCACTACTTTATACTACAGCCCTATTCCCTATATAGTGCACTACTTTTGACCAGGGCCCTATTCCCTATATAGTGCACTACTTTATACTACAGCCCTATTCCCTATATAGTGCACTACTTTATACTACAGCCCTATTCCCTATATAGTGCACTACTTTTGACCAGGGCCCTATTCCCTATATAGTGCACTACTTTATACTACAGCCCTATTCCCTATATAGTGCACTACTTTATACTACAGCCCTATTCCCTATATAGTGCACTACTTTATACTACAGCCCTATTCCCTATATAGTACACTACTTTTGACCAGGACCCATAGGAATTTGGTAAAAAGTAGTGCACTATGTACGGAAAAGGGTCCTATTTGGAATGCAGGACCGGCTGGAGAGCATTTATTTTAAATATACTTAGTGCATTATAATGGAGTGTGTGTGCTCAATGACAACATATTCCCTATATCGCACACTACTTTTAAATAGCGCCCTATGGGCCCTGGTCAAAAGTAGTGCACTATAAAGGGGATATAGTTCCATTTGGGACACAGCTTGAGGCAGGGAGGGACTGGATCAGAACTGCTCAGCAGGGTCTTCTTGTTGTAAACTATTGAGTCATTAAGTATCCAGTAGTGTTCACAACATGGAATTAACACTGTATTTCATACTCTCATGGAGCCATTAGATCAGACAGACCAATACACTGAGTGGACAAAACATTAGGAACACCTGCTCTTTCCGTGACATAGACTGACCAGGTGAATCCAGGTGAAAAGCTATGATCCCTTACTGATGTCACCTGTTCAATCCACTTCGATCAGTGTAGATGAAGGGGAGGAGATGGGTTAAAGAATGATTGAGACATTGATTATGTATTTGTGCCATTCGGAAGACAAAATATTTAAACTGACTTTGAACGGGGTATGGTAGTAGGTGCCAGGCGCACCGGTTTTGTGTCAAGAACTGCAACGCTTCTGGGGTTTTTCACCCTCAACAGTTTCCTGTGTGTATCAAGAATTGGTCCCTGGAAGGGTAGCTCTCTCGTTTAGGTCAACCCACTACCGTGCTGCGTTGACGACACCGAATGTCCTAGCTTCACTGCTTGTCAGTTGAGAGCCGTGCTCTTGTTTGTCACAAGACTAATGAGGCGTTAGCTTATCTTTGTCTAACATTGTGCTAACGATGATGCAACAGTGGTACTGTAGGCCTGATCACAGGCAAACGATGAGACAGCCTATAGGGTGGACGTCAGAGACCTGGCCGTGTGGTGCCAGGACAACAACTTCTCCCTCAACGTGATCAAGACTAAGGAGATGATTGTGGACTACAGGAAAAGAAGGACCGAGCACGCCCCTATTCTCATCGGGGCGGCAGGTAGCCTAGTGGTTAGAGCTTTGGGCCAGTAACCGAAAGGTTGCTGGATTGAATCCCCGAGCTGACAAGGTAAAAATCTGTCGTTCTGCCCCTGAACAAGGTTAAATAAATGTTAAAAAAAGAATTGACGTGGAAACGGTTGAGATCTTCAAGTTCCTTGGTGTCCACATCAACAACAAACTATCATGGTCCAAACACACCAAGACAGTCGTGAAGAGGGCACGACAAAACCTATTACCCCTCAGGAGACTGAAAAGATTTGGCATGGGTCCTCAGATCATCAAAAGGTCCTACAGCTGCACCATCGAGAGCATCCTGACTGGTTGCATCACTGCCTGGTTTTGCAACTGCCTGGTATGGCAACTGCTTGGCGCTACAGAGGGTAGTGAGTACGGCCCAGTACATCACTGGGGCCAAAATTCCTGCCATCCAGGACCTCTATACCAGGCGGTGACAGAGGAAGGCCCTAAAGATGGTCAAAGACTCCAGCCACCCTAGTTATACATTTACATTACATTTAAGTCATTTAGCAGACGCTCTTATCCAGAGCGACTTACAAATTGGAAAGTTCATACATATTCATCCTGGTCCCCCCGTGGGGAATGAACCCACAACCCTGGCGTTGCAAGCGCCATGCTCTACCAACTGAGCCACACGGGACCATTATAGACGGTTCTCTCTGCTACCGCATGGCAAGCGGTACCGGAGCACCAAGTCATAGACTGTTCTCTCTGCTACCGCACGGCAAACAGTACCGGAGCGCCAAGTCTAGGTCCAAGAGGCGTCTTAACGGCTTCTACCCCCAAGCCATAAGACTCCTGAACACCTAATCAAATGGCTACCCAAACCCCTCTTTTACGCCGCTGCTACTCTCTGTTTATTATCTGTGCATAGTCACTTTACCTCTACCTACATGTACATATTACCTCGACTAACCAATGCCCCCGCACATTGACTCTGTACCGGTGCCTCCTCTATATAGCCTTGCTTGTTATTTTTTACTTATCTATTTTTTTACTTAACACTTATTTTTCTTAAAACTGCATTGTTGGTTAAGGGCTTGTAAGTCATGCTTCTCCTTTCTGATTGGTCTGAAGAACTCTCTTGGCCCTGGGTTGCCACGTGGGTCTGGCTGACGAGCACGCTGTGGAGAAGGTGAAGAACCTCAAGCTGTCTGCCACGTGAGTCACTTTCCCTCACTTCAGTCGTTCTGTACCCGTCGTATTACACAACGGTTAGTACCTACTGTATGTTCTCCAGCCTCTGCTGCTAGTAGCTAAGATTGACATCTCTGCTCATAGCTATTATCGTCCTCCAAGTGATTGACATCTCTGCTCATAGCTATTATCGTCCTCCAAGTGCAATGTCAATGACTGCTAGTGTGTTGGATGTACTGGTACACATTTCAGTTTAAGTGCATATTTTGCCTTAGCTTGTGCCTTACCGGCACTTTTTCTGTTTTAACCTAGTCCTTTACCAGATGGATGTCTGTTTTAACCTAGTCCTTTACCAGATGGATGTCTGTTTTAACCTAGTCCTTTACCAGATGGATGTCTGTTTTAACCTAGTCCTTTACCAGATGGATGTCTGTTTTAACCTAGTCCTTTACCAGATGGGTGTCTGTTTTAACCTAGTCCTTTACCAGATGGATGTCTGTTTTAACCTAGTCCTTTACCAGATGGGTGTCTGTTTTAACCTAGTCCTTTACCAGATGGATGTCTGTTTTAACCTAGTCCTTTACCAGATGGGTGCCTGTTTTAACCTAGTCCTTTACTAGATGGATGTCTGTTTTAACCTAGTCCTTTACCAGATGGATGTCTGTTTTAACCTAGTCCTTTACCAGATGGGTGTCTGTTTTAATGTTTTAAGCTAGTCCTTTACCAGATAGATGGATGTCTGTTTTACGCTAGTCCTTTACCAGATGGATGTCTGTTTTAACCTAGTCCTTTACCAGATGGGTGTCTGTTTTAACCTAGTCCTTTACCAGATGGGTGTCTGTTTTAATGTTTTAACCTAGTCCTTTACCAGATGGATGTCTGTTTTAATGTTTTAACCTCGTCCTTTACCAGATGGATGTCTGTTTTAATGTTTTAACCTAGTCCTTTACCAGATGGGTGTCTGTTTTAATGTTTTAACCTAGTCCTTTACCAGATGGATGTCTGTTTTAACCTAGTCCTTTACCAGATGGATGTCTGTTTTAACCTAGTCCTTTACCAGATGGGTGTCTGTTTTAACCTAGTCCTTTACCAGATGGGTGTCTGTTTTAATGTTTTAACCTAGTCCTTTACCAGATGGGTGTCTGTTTTAACCTAGTCCTTTACCAGATGGGTGTCTGTTTTAACCTAGTCCTTTACCAGATGGGTGTCTGTTTTAATGTTTTAACCTAGTCCTTTACCAGATGGGTGTCTGTTTTAACCTAGTCCTTTACCAGATGGGTGTCTGTTTTAATGTTTTAACCTAGTCCTTTACCAGATGGATGTCTGTTTTAATGTTTTAACCTAGTCCTTTACCAGATGGATGTCTGTTTTAACCTAGTCCTTTACCAGATGGATGTCTGTTTTAATGTTTTAACCTTTACCAGATGGGTGTCTGTTTTAACCTAGTCCTTTACCAGATGGATGTCTGTTTTAACCTAGTCCTTTACCAGATGGATGTCTGTTTTAACCTAGTCCTTTACCAGATGGGTGTCTGTTTTAACCTAGTCCTTTACCAGATGGATGTCTGTTTTAACCTAGTCCTTTACCAGATGGATGTCTGTTTTAACCTAGTCCTTTACCAGATGGATGTCTGTTTTAACCTAGTCCTTTACCAGATGGGTGTCTGTTTTAACCTAGTCCTTTACCAGATGGATGTCTGTTTTAACCTAGTCCTTTACCAGATGGATGTCTGTTTTAACCTAGTCCTTTACCAGATGGATGTCTGTTTTAACCTAGTCCTTTACCAGATGGATGTCTGTTTTAACCTAGTCCTTTACCAGATGGATGTCTGTTTTAACCTAGTCCTTTACCAGATGGATGTCTGTTTTAACCTAGTCCTTTACCAGATGGGTGTCTGTTTTAACCTAGTCCTTTACCAGATGGGTGTCTGTTTTAACCTAGTCCTTTACCAGATGGGTGTCTGTTTTAACCTAGTCCTTTACCAGATGGATGTCTGTTTTAACCTAGTCCTTTACCAGATGGATGTCTGTTTTAACCTAGTCCTTTACCAGATGGATGTCTGTTTTAACCTAGTCCTTTACCAGATGGATGTCTGTTTTAACCTAGTCCTTTACCAGATGGATGTCTGTTTTAACCTAGTCCTTTACCAGATGGGTGTCTGTTTTAACCTAGTCCTTTACCAGATGGGTGTCTGTTTTAACCTAGTCCTTTACCAGATGGATGTCTGTTTTAACCTAGTCCTTTACCAGATGGGTGTCTGTTTTAACCTAGTCCTTTACCAGATGGGTGTCTGTTTTAACCTAGTCCTTTACCAGATGGATGTCTGTTTTAACCTAGTCCTTTACCAGATGGATGTCTGTTTTAATGTTTTAACCTAGTCCTTTACCAGATGGATGTCTGTTTTAACCTAGTCCTTTACCAGATGGGTGTCTGTTTTAACCTAGTCCTTTACCAGATGGGTGTCTGTTTTAATGTTTTAACCTAGTCCTTTACCAGATGGATGTCTGTTTTAACCTAGTCCTTTACCAGATGGATGTCTGTTTTAATGTTTTAACCTAGTCCTTTACCAGATGGATGTCTGTTTTAACCTAGTCCTTTACCAGATGGGTGTCTGTTTTAACCTAGTCCTTTACCAGATGGGTGTCTGTTTTAACCTAGTCCTTTACCAGATGGGTGTCTGTTTTAACCTAGTCCTTTACCAGATGGGTGTCTGTTTTAACCTAGTCCTTTACCAGATGGATGTCTGTTTTAACCTAGTCCTTTACCAGATGGATGTCTGTTTTAATGTTTTAACCTAGTCCTTTACCAGATGGGTGTCTGTTTTAACCTAGTCCTTTACCAGATGGATGTCTGTTTTAATGTTTTAACCTAGTCCTTTACCAGATGGGTGTCTGTTTTAACCTAGTCCTTTACCAGATGGATGTCTGTTTTAACCTAGTCCTTTACCAGATGGATGTCTGTTTTAACCTAGTCCTTTACCAGATGGATGTCTGTTTTAACCTAGTCCTTTACCAGATGGATGTCTGTTTTAACCTAGTCCTTTACCAGATGGATGTCTGTTTTAACCTAGTCCTTTACCAGATGGATGTCTGTTTTAACCTAGTCCTTTACCAGATGGATGTCTGTTTTAACCTAGTCCTTTACCAGATGGATGTCTGTTTTAACCTAGTCCTTTACCAGATGGATGTCTGTTTTAACCTAGTCCTTTACCAGATGGATGTCTGTTTTAACCTAGTCCTTTACCAGATGGATGTCTGTTTTAATGTTTTAACCTAGTCCTTTACCAGATGGATGTCTGTTTTAATGTTTTAACCTAGTCCTTTACTAGATGGGTGTCTGTTTTAACCTAGTCCTTTACCAGATGGGTGTCTGTTTTAACCTAGTCCTTTACCAGATGGGTGTCTGTTTTAACCTAGTCCTTTACCAGATGGATGTCTGTTTTAACCTAGTCCTTTACCAGATGGATGTCTGTTTTAACCTAGTCCTTTACCAGATGGATGTCTGTTTTAACCTAGTCCTTTACCAGATGGATGTCTGTTTTAACCTAGTCCTTTACCAGATGGATGTCTGTTTTAATGTTTTAACCTAGTCCTTTACCAGATGGATGTCTGTTTTAACCTAGTCCTTTACCAGATGGATGTCTGTTTTAACCTAGTCCTTTACCAGATGGATGTCTGTTTTAACCTAGTCCTTTACCAGATGGGTGTCTGTTTTAACCTAGTCCTTTACCAGATGGATGTCTGTTTTAACCTAGTCCTTTACCAGATGGGTGTCTGTTTTAACCTAGTCCTTTACTAGATGGATGTCTGTTTTAACCTAGTCCTTTACCAGATGGATGTCTGTTTTAACCTAGTCCTTTACCAGATGGATGTCTGTTTTAACCTAGTCCTTTACCAGATGGATGTCTGTTTTAACCTAGTCCTTTACCAGATGGATGTCTGTTTTAACCTAGTCCTTTACCAGATGGATGTCTGTTTTAACCTAGTCCTTTACCAGATGGATGTCTGTTTTAACCTAGTCCTTTACCAGATGGATGTCTGTTTTAACCTAGTCCTTTACCAGATGGATGTCTGTTTTAACCTAGTCCTTTACCAGATGGATGTCTGTTTTAATGTTTTAACCTAGTCCTTTACCAGATGGATGTCTGTTTTAACCTAGTCCTTTACCAGATGGATGTCTGTTTTAACCTAGTCCTTTACCAGATGGATGTCTGTTTTAACCTAGTCCTTTACCAGATGGATGTCTGTTTTAACCTAGTCCTTTACCAGATGGATGTCTGTTTTAACCTAGTCCTTTACCAGATGGATGTCTGTTTTAATGTTTTAACCTAGTCCTTTACTAGATGGGTGTCTGTTTTAACCTAGTCCTTTACCAGATGGGTGTCTGTTTTAACCTAGTCCTTTACCAGATGGGTGTCTGTTTTAACCTAGTCCTTTACCAGATGGATGTCTGTTTTAATGTTTTAAGCTAGTCCTTTACCAGATGGATGTCTGTTTTAACCTAGTCCTTTACCAGATGGATGTCTGTTTTAACCTAGTCCTTTACCAGATGGGTGTCTGTTTTAACCTAGTCCTTTACCAGATGGGTGTCTGTTTTAATGTTTTAACCTAGTCCTTTACCAGATGGATGTCTGTTTTAATGTTTTAACCTCGTCCTTTACCAGATGGATGTCTGTTTTAATGTTTTAACCTAGTCCTTTACCAGATGGGTGTCTGTTTTAATGTTTTAACCTAGTCCTTTACCAGATGGATGTCTGTTTTAACCTAGTCCTTTACCAGATGGATGTCTGTTTTAACCTAGTCCTTTACCAGATGGGTGTCTGTTTTAACCTAGTCCTTTACCAGATGGGTGTCTGTTTTAATGTTTTAACCTAGTCCTTTACCAGATGGGTGTCTGTTTTAACCTAGTCCTTTACCAGATGGGTGTCTGTTTTAACCTAGTCCTTTACCAGATGGGTGTCTGTTTTAATGTTTTAACCTAGTCCTTTACCAGATGGATGTCTGTTTTAACCTAGTCCTTTACCAGATGGATGTCTGTTTTAACCTAGTCCTTTACCAGATGGATGTCTGTTTTAACCTAGTCCTTTACCAGATGGGTGTCTGTTTTAACCTAGTCCTTTACCAGATGGATGTCTGTTTTAACCTAGTCCTTTACCAGATGGATGTCTGTTTTAACCTAGTCCTTTATCAGATGGGTGTCTGTTTTAACCTAGTCCTTTACCAGATGGGTGTCTGTTTTAACCTAGTCCTTTACCAGATGGGTGTCTGTTTTAATGTTTTAACCTAGTCCTTTACCAGATGGATGTCTGTTTTAATGTTTTAACCTAGTCCTTTACCAGATGGATGTCTGTTTTAACCTAGTCCTTTACCAGATGGATGTCTGTTTTAACCTAGTCCTTTACCAGATGGGTGTCTGTTTTAACCTAGTCCTTTACCAGATGGATGTCTGTTTTAACCTAGTCCTTTACCAGATGGATGTCTGTTTTAACCTAGTCCTTTACCAGATGGATGTCTGTTTTAACCTAGTCCTTTACCAGATGGGTGTCTGTTTTAACCTAGTCCTTTACCAGATGGATGTCTGTTTTAACCTAGTCCTTTACCAGATGGGTGTCTGTTTTAACCTAGTCCTTTACCAGATGGATGTCTGTTTTAACCTAGTCCTTTACCAGATGGATGTCTGTTTTAACCTAGTCCTTTACCAGATGGATGTCTGTTTTAACCTAGTCCTTTACCAGATGGATGTCTGTTTTAACCTAGTCCTTTACCAGATGGATGTCTGTTTTAACCTAGTCCTTTACCAGATGGGTGTCTGTTTTAACCTAGTCCTTTACCAGATGGATGTCTGTTTTAACCTAGTCCTTTACCAGATGGATGTCTGTTTTAACCTAGTCCTTTACCAGATGGATGTCTGTTTTAACCTAGTCCTTTACCAGATGGATGTCTGTTTTAACCTAGTCCTTTACCAGATGGATGTCTGTTTTAACCTAGTCCTTTACCAGATGGATGTCTGTTTTAACCTAGTCCTTTACCAGATGGGTGTCTGTTTTAACCTAGTCCTTTACCAGATGGGTGTCTGTTTTAACCTAGTCCTTTACCAGATGGGTGTCTGTTTTAACCTAGTCCTTTACCAGATGGATGTCTGTTTTAACCTAGTCCTTTACCAGATGGATGTCTGTTTTAACCTAGTCCTTTACCAGATGGATGTCTGTTTTAACCTAGTCCTTTACCAGATGGATGTCTGTTTTAACCTAGTCCTTTACCAGATGGATGTCTGTTTTAACCTAGTCCTTTACCAGATGGGTGTCTGTTTTAACCTAGTCCTTTACCAGATGGGTGTCTGTTTTAACCTAGTCCTTTACCAGATGGATGTCTGTTTTAACCTAGTCCTTTACCAGATGGGTGTCTGTTTTAACCTAGTCCTTTACCAGATGGGTGTCTGTTTTAACCTAGTCCTTTACCAGATGGATGTCTGTTTTAACCTAGTCCTTTACCAGATGGATGTCTGTTTTAATGTTTTAACCTAGTCCTTTACCAGATGGATGTCTGTTTTAACCTAGTCCTTTACCAGATGGGTGTCTGTTTTAACCTAGTCCTTTACCAGATGGGTGTCTGTTTTAATGTTTTAACCTAGTCCTTTACCAGATGGATGTCTGTTTTAACCTAGTCCTTTACCAGATGGATGTCTGTTTTAATGTTTTAACCTAGTCCTTTACCAGATGGATGTCTGTTTTAACCTAGTCCTTTACCAGATGGGTGTCTGTTTTAACCTAGTCCTTTACCAGATGGGTGTCTGTTTTAACCTAGTCCTTTACCAGATGGGTGTCTGTTTTAACCTAGTCCTTTACCAGATGGGTGTCTGTTTTAACCTAGTCCTTTACCAGATGGATGTCTGTTTTAACCTAGTCCTTTACCAGATGGATGTCTGTTTTAATGTTTTAACCTAGTCCTTTACCAGATGGGTGTCTGTTTTAACCTAGTCCTTTACCAGATGGATGTCTGTTTTAACCTAGTCCTTTACCAGATGGATGTCTGTTTTAACCTAGTCCTTTACCAGATGGATGTCTGTTTTAACCTAGTCCTTTACCAGATGGATGTCTGTTTTAACCTAGTCCTTTACCAGATGGATGTCTGTTTTAACCTAGTCCTTTACCAGATGGATGTCTGTTTTAACCTAGTCCTTTACCAGATGGATGTCTGTTTTAACCTAGTCCTTTACCAGATGGATGTCTGTTTTAACCTAGTCCTTTACCAGATGGATGTCTGTTTTAACCTAGTCCTTTACCAGATGGATGTCTGTTTTAACCTAGTCCTTTACCAGATGGATGTCTGTTTTAATGTTTTAACCTAGTCCTTTACCAGATGGGTGTCTGTTTTAACCTAGTCCTTTACCAGATGGATGTCTGTTTTAACCTAGTCCTTTACCAGATGGGTGTCTGTTTTAACCTAGTCCTTTACCAGATGGATGTCTGTTTTAACCTAGTCCTTTACCAGATGGATGTCTGTTTTAACCTAGTCCTTTACCAGATGGATGTCTGTTTTAACCTAGTCCTTTACCAGATGGATGTCTGTTTTAACCTAGTCCTTTACCAGATGGATGTCTGTTTTAATGTTTTAACCTAGTCCTTTACCAGATGGATGTCTGTTTTAACCTAGTCCTTTACCAGATGGATGTCTGTTTTAACCTAGTCCTTTACCAGATGGATGTCTGTTTTAACTTAGTCCTTTACCAGATGGATGTCTGTTTTAACCTAGTCCTTTACCAGATGGATGTCTGTTTTAACCTAGTCCTTTACCAGATGGATGTCTGTTTTAACTTAGTCCTTTACCAGATGGATGTCTGTTTTAACCTAGTCCTTTACCAGATGGATGTCTGTTTTAACCTAGTCCTTTACTAGGTGGGTGTCTGTTTTAACCTAGTCCTTTACCAGATGGATGTCTGTTTTAACCTAGTCCTTTACCAGATGGGTGTCTGTTTTAACCTAGTCCTTTACCAGATGGGTGTCTGTTTTAATGTTTTAACCTAGTCCTTTACCAGATGGATGTCTGTTTTAATGTTTTAACCTCGTCCTTTACCAGATGGATGTCTGTTTTAATGTTTTAACCTAGTCCTTTACCAGATGGGTGTCTGTTTTAATGTTTTAACCTAGTCCTTTACCAGATGGATGTCTGTTTTAACCTAGTCCTTTACCAGATGGATGTCTGTTTTAACCTAGTCCTTTACCAGATGGGTGTCTGTTTTAACCTAGTCCTTTACCAGATGGGTGTCTGTTTTAATGTTTTAACCTAGTCCTTTACCAGATGGGTGTCTGTTTTAACCTAGTCCTTTACCAGATGGGTGTCTGTTTTAACCTAGTCCTTTACCAGATGGGTGTCTGTTTTAATGTTTTAACCTAGTCCTTTATCAGATGGGTGTCTGTTTTAACCTAGTCCTTTACCAGATGGGTGTCTGTTTTAACCTAGTCCTTTACCAGATGGGTGTCTGTTTTAATGTTTTAACCTAGTCCTTTACCAGATGGATGTCTGTTTTAACCTAGTCCTTTACCAGATGGATGTCTGTTTTAATGTTTTAACCTTTACCAGATGGGTGTCTGTTTTAACCTAGTCCTTTACCAGATGGATGTCTGTTTTAATGTTTTAACCTAGTCCTTTACCAGATGGGTGTCTGTTTTAACCTAGTCCTTTACCAGATGGGTGTCTGTTTTAATGTTTTAACCTAGTCCTTTACCGGATGGGTGTCTGTTTTAACCTAGTCCTTTACCAGATGGGTGTCTGTTTTAATGTTTTAACCTAGTCCTTTACCAGATGGATGTCTGTTTTAACCTAGTCCTTTACCAGATGGGTGTCTGTTTTAATGTTTTAACCTAGTCCTTTACCAGATGGGTGTCTGTTTTAACCTAGTCCTTTACCAGATGGATGTCTGTTTTAACCTCGTCCTTTACCAGATGGGTGTCTGTTTTAATGTTTTAACCCAGTCCTTTACCAGATGGATGTCTGTTTTAATGTTTTAACCTAGTCCTTTACCAGATGGATGTCTGTTTTAACCTAGTCCTTTACCAGATGGATGTCTGTTTTAACCTAGTCCTTTACCAGATTGATGTCTGTTTTAACCTAGTCCTTTACCAGATGGATGTCTGTTTTAACCTAGTCCTTTACCAGATGGGTGTCTGTTTTAACCTAGTCCTTTACCCGATGGGTGTCTGTTTTAATGTTTTAACCTAGTCCTTTACCAGATGGGTGTCTGTTTTAATGTTTTAACCTAGTCCTTTACCAGATGGATGTCTGTTTTAACCTAGTCCTTTACCAGATGGGTGTCTGTTTTAACCTAGTCCTTTACCAGATGGATGTCTGTTTTAACCTAGTCCTTTACCAGATGGGTGTCTGTTTTAACCTAGTCCTTTACCCGATGGGTGTCTGTTTTAATGTTTTAACCTAGTCCTTTACCAGATGGGTGTCTGTTTTAAGCTAGTCCTTTATCAGATGGGTGTCTGTTTTAATGTTTTAACCTAGTCCTTTATCAGATGGGTCTCTGTTTTAACCTAGTCCATTACCAGATGGATGTCTGTTTTAAGCTAGTCCTTTATCAGATGGGTGTCTGTTTTAATGTTTTAACCTAGTCCTTTATCAGATGGGTGTCTGTTTTAACCTAGTCCTTTACCAGATGGATGTCTGTTTTAACCTAGTCCTTTACCAGATGGGTGTCTGTTTTAACCTAGTCCTTTATCAGATGGGTCTCTGTTTTAACCTAGTCCATTACCAGATGGATGTCTGTTTTAACCTAGTCCTATACCAGATGGGTGTCTGTTTTAACCTAGTCCTTTACCAGATGGATGTCTGTTTTAATGTTTTAACCTAGTCCTTTACCAGATGGGTGTCTGTTTTAATGTTTTAACCTTTACCAGATGGGTGTCTGTTTTAATGTTTTAACCTAGTCCTTTACCAGATGGATGTCTGTTTTAACCTAGTCCTTTATCCGATGGATGTCTGTTTTAACCTAGTCCTTTATCCGATGGGTGTCTGTTTTAACCTAGTCCTTTACCAGATGGGTGTCTGTTTTAATGTTTTAACCTAGTCCTTTACCAGATTGGTGTCTGTTTTAATGTTTTAACCTAGTCCTTTACCAGATGGGTGTCTGTTTTAACCTAGTCCTTTACCAGATGGGTGTCTGTTTTAGTGTTTTAACCTAGTCCTTTACCAGATGGGGGTCTGTTTTAATGTTTTAACCTAGTCCTTTACCAGATGGGTAAACATTCTCATGCCAAACTGCTTTTCTTCCATCCAACAGCGTCTCCCTAGACTAATGTTTTCTCTCTCTGTGTGTGTGCGTGCATCGTCTCTGGTCCAGTTATGAGCTGTCTAGTGGCTACAAGCCTGCTCCTATGGATCTGGGCCACATCAAGCTGGCCTCTACCCAGGAGGCCATGGTGGACAAGCTGGCGGAGAACGCTCACAATGTGTGGGCCAGGGATCGCATACGCCAGGGCTGGACCTACGGCATCCAGCAGGTGTGTCACCCAAAGGTGTGTGTGTTTGTGTGTGCAGCCGGGCTGCAGCAGTGTGGTGGTGGTGGTGGTGGGGGTGGGGGTGGTGGTGGCTGTGGTGGTGGTGGTGAGGGTGGTGGTGAGGGTGGTGGTGGTGGTGGTGGTGGTGGTGATGGTGGTAGTGGCGGTGGTGGTGGCGGTGGTGGTGGTGAGGGCGTTGACCAGGGTGCTGAAACAGCTCAACAGCCCCCCAATTAAAAATGTATAGGACCCTTGGCATCTTTAATGGGCCCACTACAGAGGTGCTGCTGGGCCCACTACAGAGGTGCCGCTGGGCCCACTACAGTGGTGCCGCTGGGCCCACTATAGAGGTGCCGCTGGGCCCACTATAGAGGTGCTGCTGGGCCCATTAATGGGCCCACAGACTATACTACAGACTACAGGCTAAACTACAGACTACAGGCTAGACTACAGACAACAGACTATACTACAGACTATACTACAGGGTGGAGATTGGGTTAGTCTGGTGATTGGGTAGTCTGGTGTATCCATTGTTTTAGAGGGGGTTAGGGTTAGTCTGGTGTATATATTGTTTTAGAGGGGGTTAGGGTTAGTCTGGTGTATCCATTGTTTTAGAGGGGGTTAGGGTTAGTCTGGTGTATATATTGTTTTAGAGGGGGTTAGGGTTAGTCTGGTGTATATATTGTTTTAGAGGGGGTTAGGGTTAGTCTGGTGTATCCATTGTTTTAGAGGGGGTTAGGGTTAGTCTGGTGTATATATTGTTTTAGAGGGGGTTAGGGTTAGTCTGGTGTATATATTGTTTTAGAGGGGGTTAGGGTTAGTCTGGTGTATCCATTGTTTTAGAGGGGGTTAGGGTTAGTCTGGTGTATATATTGTTTTAGAGGGGGTTAGGGTTAGTCTGGTGTATATATTGTTTTAGAGGGGGTTGGGGTTAGTCTGGTGTATACATTGTTTTAGAGGGGGTTAGGGTTAGTCTGGTGTATATATTGTTTTAGAGGGGGTTAGGGTTAGTCTGGTGTATATATTGTTTTAGAGGGGGTTAGGGTTAGTCTGGTGTATCCATTGTTTTAGAGGGGGTTAGGGTTAGTCTGGTGTATATATTGTTTTAGAGGGGGTTAGGGTTAGTCTGGTGTATATATTGTTTTAGAGGGGGTTAGGGTTAGTCTGGTGTATCCATTGTTTTAGAGGGGGTTAGGGTTAGTCTGGTGTATATATTGTTTTAGAGGGGGTTGGGGTTAGTCTGGTGTATACATTGTTTTAGAGGGGGTTAGGGTTAGTCTGGTGTATATATTGTTTTAGAGGGGGTTAGGGTTAGTCTGGTGTATATATTGTTTTAGAGGGGGTTAGGGTTAGTCTGGTGTATCCATTGTTTTAGAGGGGGTTAGGGTTAGTCTGGTGTACATATTGTTTTAGAGGGGGTTAGGGTTAGTCTGGTGCATATATTGTTTTAGAGGGGGTTGGGGTTAGTCTGGTGTATACATTGTTTTAGAGGGGGTTAGGGTTAGTCTGGTGTATATATTGTTTTAGAGGGGGTTAGGGTTAGTCTGGTGTATATATTGTTTTAGAGGGGGTTAGGGTTAGTCTGGTGTATACATTGTTTTAGAGGGGGTTAGGGTTAGTCTGGTGTATATATTGTTTTAGAGGGGGTTAGGGTTAGTCTGGTGTATATATTGTTTTAGAGGGGGTTGGGGTTAGTCTGGTGTTGGGGTTAGCCTTCCATATTTGCCTTTGTGTTTATAAAATTAGCGATAGTTCAAGTAGTGACTTGCAGGGTAGTCAGGAGAAACATTTCACTCAATAAAACTAAGGGTACTTATCTTTCTGATATGTTTATGAAGTCCTAACTTCTCTTCTTTAGTTCAGTGTGTTTATGAAGTCCTCCTCTTCTTTAGTTCAGTGTGTTTATGAAGTCCTAACTTCTCTTCTTTAGTTCAGTGTGTTTATGAAGTCCTAACTTCTCTTCTTTAGTTCAGTGTGTTTATGAAGTCCTCCTCTTCTTTAGTTCAGTGTGTTTATGAAGTCCTCCTCTTCTTTAGTCCAGTGTGTTTATGAAGTCCTCCTCTTCTTTAGTTCAGTGTGTTTATGAAGTCCTCCTCTTCTTTAGTTCAGTGTGTTTATTGAAGTCCTCCTCTTCTTTAGTTCAGTGTGTTTATGAAGTCCTAACTTTTCTTCTTTAGTTCAGTGTGTTTATGAAGTCCCCCTCCTCTTCTTTAGTTCAGTGTGTTTATGAAGTCCTCCTCTTCTTTAGTTCAGTGTGTTTATGAAGACCTCCTCTTCTTTAGTTCAGTGAGTTTATGAAGTCCTCCTCTTCTTTAGTTCAGTGTGTTTATGAAGACCTCCTCTTCTTTAGTTCAGTGTGTTTATGAAGTCCTCCTCTTCTTTAGTTCAGTGTGTTTATGAAGTCCTCCTCTTCTTTAGTTCAGTGTGTTTATTGAAGTCCTCCTCTTCTTTAGTTCAGTGTGTTTATGAAGACTTCCTCTTCTTTAGTTCAGTGTGTTTATGAAGACTTCCTCTTCTTTAGTGCAGTGTGTTTATGAAGTCCTCCTCTTCTTTAGTTCAGTGTGTTTATGAAGTCCTCTTCTTTAGTTCAGTGTGTTTATGAAGTCCTCCTCTTCTTTAGTTCAGTGTGTTTATGAAGTCCTCCTCGTCTTTAGTCCAGTGTGTTTATGAAGTCCTCCTCTTCTTTAGTTCAGTGTGTTTATGAAGTCCTCCTCTTCTTTGGTTCAGTGTGTTTATGAAGACTTCCTCTTCTTTAGTTCAGTGTGTTTATGAAGTCCTCCTCTTCTTTAGTTCAGTGTGTTTATGAAGTCCTCCTCTTCTTTAGTTCAGTGTGTTTATGAAGTCCTCCTCTTCTTTAGTTCAGTGTGTTTATGAAGCCCTCCTCTTCTTTAGTTCAGTGTGTTTATTGAAGGCCTCCTCTTCTTTAGTTCAGTGTGTTTATGAAGTCCTCCTCTTCTTTAGTTCAGTGTGTTTATGAAGCCCTCCTCTTCTTTAGTTCAGTGTGTTTATTGAAGGCCTCCTCTTCTTTAGTTCAGTGTGTTTATGAAGTCCTCCTCTTCTTTAGTTCAGTGTGTTTATGAAGTCCTCCTCTTCTTTAGTTCAGTGTGTTTATGAAGTCCTCCTCTTCTTTAGTTCAGTGTGTTTATGAAGCCCTCCTCTTCTTTAGTTCAGTGTGTTTATTGAAGGCCTCCTCTTCTTTAGTTCAGTGTGTTTATGAAGTCCTCCTCTTCTTTAGTTCAGTGTGTTTATGAAGTCCTCCTCTTCTTTAGTTCAGTGTGTTTATGAAGCCCTCCTCTTCTTTAGTTCAGTGTGTTTATTGAAGGCCTCCTCTTCTTTAGTTCAGTGTGTTTATGAAGTCCTCCTCTTCTTTAGTTCAGTGTGTTTATGAAGTCCTCCTCTTCTTTAGTTCAGTGTGTTTATGAAGCCCTCCTCTTCTTTAGTTCAGTGTGTTTATTGAAGGCCTCCTCTTCTTTAGTTCAGTGTGTTTATGAAGTCCTCCTCTTCTTTAGTTCAGTGTGTTTATTGAAGTCCTCCTCTTCTTTAGTTCAGTGTGTTTATTGAAGTCCTCCTCTTCTTTAGTTCAGTGTGTTTATTGAAGGCCTCCTCTTCTTTAGTTCAGTGTGTTTATGAAGTCCTCCTCTTCTTTAGTTCAGTGTGTTTATTGAAGTCCTCCTCTTCTTTAGTTCAGTGTGTTTATTGAAGTCCTCCTCTTCTTTAGTTCAGTGTGTTTATGAAGCCTTCCTCTTCTTTAGTTCAGTGTGTTTATTGAAGTCCTCCTCTTCTTTAGTTCAGTGTGTTTATTGAAGTCCTCCTCTTCTTTAGTTCAGTGTGTTTATGAAGTCCTCCTCTTCTTTAGTCCAGTGTGTTTATGAAGTCCCCCTCCTCTTCTTTAGTTCAGTGTGTTTATGAAGTCCCCCTCCTCTTCTTTAGTCCAGTGTGTTTATGAAGTCCCCCTCCTCCTCTTTAGTTCAGTGTGTTTATGAAGTCCTCCTCTTCTTTGGTTCAGTGTGTTTATGAAGGCCTCCTCTTCTTTAGTCCAGTGTGTTTATGAAGTCCTCCTCGTCTTTAGTCCAGTGTGTTTATGAAGTCCTCCTCTTCTTTAGTTCAGTGTGTTTATGAAGTCCTCCTCTTCTTTAGTCCAGTGTGTTTATGAAGTCCTAACTATCTCCCCCTTCCTTGTGAAGGATGTGAAGAATCGTAGGAACCCGCGCTTGGTTCCGTACATTCTGCTGGACGAGAGGACCAAGAAGTCCAACAAGGACAGTCTGAGGGAGGCTGTCCGCACCCTGCTGGGGTACGGATACAACCTGGAGGCTCCGGATCAGGACCATGGTACCGTCAAAGCACACAGACACCCCTCACCTCCTTTATGGTTCAGTCCAGACTCTACCTCACACACCACTCCACCTCCTTTATGGTTCAGTCCAAACTCTACCTCACACACCACTCCACCTCCTTTATGGTTCAGTCCAAACTCTACCTCACACACCCCTCCACCTCCTTTATGGTTCAGTCCAAACTCTACCTCACACAACCCCCACCTCATTTATGGTTCAGTCCAAACTCTACCTCACACACCCCTCCACCTCCTTTATGGTTCAGTCCAAACTCTACCTCACACACCCCTCACCTCCTTTATGGTTCAGTCCAAACTCTACCTCACCCACCCCTCACCTCCTTTATGGTTCAGTCCAAACTCTACCTCACACACCCCTCCACCTCCTTTATGGTTCAGTCCAAACTCTACCTCACACACCCCTCACCTCCTTTATGGTTCAGTCCAAACTCTACCTCACACACCCCTCACCTCCTTTATGGTTCAGTCCAAACTCTACCTCACACACCCCTCACCTCCTTTATGGTTCAGTCCAAACTCTACCTCACACACCCCTCACCTCCTTTATGGTTCAGTCCGAACTCTACCTCACACACCCCTCACCTCCTTTATGGTTCAGTCCAAACTCTACCTCACACACCCCTCACCTCCTTTATGGTTCAGTCCAAACTCTACCTCACACACCCCTCACCTCCTTTATGGTTCAGTCCAAACTCTACCTCACACAGCCCTCACCTCCTTTATGGTTCAGTCCGAACTCTACCTCACACACCCCTCACCTCCTTTATGGTTCAGTCCAAACTCTACCTCACACACCCCTCACCTCCTTTATGGTTCAGTCCAAACTCTACCTCACACACCCCTCACCTCCTTTATGGTTCAGTCCAAACTCTACCTCACACACCCCTCACCTCCTTTATGGTTCAGTCCAAACTCTACCTCACACACCCCTCACCTCCTTTACGGTTCAGTCCAAACTCTACCTCACACACCCCTCACCTCCTTTATGGTTCAGTCCAAACTCTACCTCACACAGCCCTCACCTCCTTTATGGTTCAGTCCGAACTCTACCTCACACACCCCTCACCTCCTTTATGGTTCAGTCCAAACTCTACCTCACACACCCCTCACCTCCTTTATGGTTCAGTCCAAACTCTACCTCACACACCCCTCACCTCCTTTATGGTTCAGTCCAAACTCTACCTCACACACCCCTCACCTCCTTTATGGTTCAGTCCAAACTCTACCTCACACACCCCTCACCTCCTTTATGGTTCAGTCCAAACTCTACCTCACACACCCCTCACCTCCTTTATGGTTCAGTCCAAACTATACCTCACACACCCCTCACCTCCTTCGTGGTTCAGTCCAAACTCTACCTCACATACCCCTCACCTCCCTCGTGGTTCAGTCCAAACACTCTACCT
Source organism: Salvelinus alpinus (assembly GCF_045679555.1). Lineage (NCBI taxonomy): Eukaryota > Metazoa > Chordata > Actinopteri > Salmoniformes > Salmonidae > Salvelinus > Salvelinus alpinus. The sequence goes on from NC_092088.1 coordinate 104,309,322, forward strand.
CACATACCCCTCACCTCCCTCGTGGTTCAGTCCAAACACTCTACCTCACCTCCCTCCACATCGGCGACCTGAATTAAATCCACTACCCCTGACAGTGACAATACCCTTACTCTCCCTCATTCATTAATGACCAACAGCACAATAAACCCCACAGAGTCTCTTATATAACCCCAATGATGAATTGACCCACTAGTCTGTTCAGGAGGGCTTTTATGACACACAAGGAGATTTCTGTTTCCTCGTGACATGATTGGATGTACTGTTCTATTGCAGGAGCATGCAGCAGTTGTCTGTATAAACACCCAGACATAGATCATTTTAATATAGCTTTTACTGTGGAGCTAGCTGTGGTGCTAGCTGTGGCGCTACCGTGCAGATAGCTGTGGCGCTAGCCGTGGAGATAGCTGTGGAGCTAACTGTGTAGATAGCTGTGGCGATAGCTGTGGAGCTAACTCTGGAGCTAACTGTGTAGATAGCTGTGGCGCTAGCTGTGGAGCTAGCTGTGGCGCTAGCTGTGGAGATAGCTGTGGAGATGGTATCTGGCCCTGTTGTTTCAGCAGACATCAGTAACATGTTATCTGGCCCTGTTGTTTCAGCAGACATCAGTAACATGTTGTCTGGCCCTGTTGTTTCAGCAGACATCAGTAACATGTTGTCTGGCCCTGTTGTTTCAGCAGACATCAGTAACATGTTATCTGGCCCTGTTGTTTCAGCAGACATCAGTAACATGTTGTCTGGCCCTGTTGTTTCAGCAGACATCTAACATGTTGTCTAGCCCTGTTGTTTCAGCAGCCAGAGCAGACATCAGTAACATGTTGTCTGGCCCTGTTGTTTCAGCAGACATCAGTAACATGTTGTCCGGCCCTGTTGTTTCAGCAGACATCAGTAACATGTTGTCCGGCCCTGTTGTTTCAGCAGACATCAGTAACATGTTGTCTGGCCCTGTTGTTTCAGCAGACATCAGTAACATGTTGTCTGGCCCTGTTGTTTCAGCAGACATCAGTAACATGTTGTCTGGCCCTGTTGTTCAGCAGACATCAGTAACATGTTGTCTGGCCCTGTTGTTTCAGCAGACATCAGTAACATGTTTTCTGGCCCTGTTGTTTCAGCAGACATCAGTAACATGTTGTCTGGCCCTGTTGTTCCAGCAGACATCAGTAACATGTTGTCTGGCCCTGTTGTTTCAGCAGACATCAGTAACATGTTGTCTGGCCCTGTTGTTCCAGCAGACATCAGTAACATGTTGTCTGGCCCTGTTGTTCCAGCAGACATCAGTAACATGTTGTCTGGCCCTGTTGTTTCAGCAGCCAGAGCAGACATCAGTAACATGTTGTCTGGCCCTGTTGTTTCAGCAGACATCAGTAACATGTTGTCTGGCCCTGTTGTTTCAGCAGCCAGAGCAGACATCAGTAACATGTTTTCTGGCCCTGTTGTTTCAGCAGACATCAGTAACATGTTGTCTGGCCCTGTTGTTTCAGCAGACATCAGTAACATGTTGTCTGGCCCTGTTGTTCCAGCAGACATCAGTAACATGTTGTCTGGCCCTGTTGTTTCAGCAGACATCAGTAACATGTTGTCTGGCCCTGTTGTTCCAGCAGACATCAGTAACATGTTGTTTGGCCCTGTTGTTCCAGCAGACATCAGTAACATGTTGTCTGGCCCTGTTGTTTCAGCAGCCAGAGCAGACATCAGTAACATGTTGTCTGGCCCTGTTGTTTCAGCAGACATCAGTAACATGTTGTCTGGCCCTGTTGTTTCAGCAGCCAGAGCAGACATCAGTAACATGTTTTCTGGCCCTGTTGTTTCAGCAGACATCAGTAACATGTTGTCTGGCCCTGTTGTTTCAGCAGACATCAGTAACATGTTGTCTGGCCCTGTTGTTTCAGCAGACATCAGTAACATGTTTTCTGGCCCTGTTGTTTCAGCAGCCAGAGCAGACATCAGTAACATGTTTTCTGGCCCTGTTGTTTCAGCAGCCAGAGCAGACATCAGTAACATGTTGTCTGGCCCTGTTGTTTCAGCAGACATCAGTAACATGTTGTCTGGCCCTGTTGTTTCAGCAGACATCAGTAACATGTTGTCTGGCCCTGTTGTTTCAGCAGACATCAGTAACATGTTGTCTGGCCCTGTTGTTTCAGCAGACATCAGTAACATGTTGTCTGGCCCTGTTGTTTCAGCAGACATCAGTAACATGTTGTCTGGCCCTGTTGTTTCAGCAGACATCAGTAACATGTTGTCTGGCCCTGTTGTTTCAGCAGACATCAGTAACATGTTGTCTGGCCCTGTTGTTTCAGCAGACATCAGTAACATGTTGTCTGGCCCTGTTGTTTCAGCAGACATCAGTAACATGTTGTCTGGCCCTGTTGTTTCAGCAGACATCAGTAACATGTTGTCTGGCCCTGTTGTTTCAGCAGACATCAGTAACATGTTGTCTGGCCCTGTTGTTTCAGCAGCCAGAGCAGACATCAGTAACATGTCTGCTGAGCGGTTCCGTATCTTCCGAGCCGAGAAGACGTACAGCGTGAACGCTGGGAAGTGGTACTTTGAGTTTGAGGTGCTGACGTCAGGGGAGATGAGGGTCGGCTGGGCACGGCCCGGCTGTCTACCTGACCAGGAGCTGGGCTCTGACCAACACGCCTTCGTCTTCGACGGATTCAAGGTGAGTCAGGAATTCACACACAAAAATCTGACTTGATTGATGTTTATTGAGGTTATTGAGGTTTTAAATGGATTTAAAATGGATTCCATT